>NC_057812.1:177658961-177660382 GCF_018294505.1 Triticum aestivum
GTGGTGCGCCGTAATGGAGAGTTCCCCATGGGGCTGGGAGGGGGAGAGGCGGGGCAAGCAGTCTCTGTTTGGTGCCCCCTACCAGCTGCGGTCAGAGTTGATCAATTGTTTCGTCCAAGCAGCACGTTTTGCCGAATAATACGCCACCGCAATCATGGGAGTCCAGTTAACGATTTTAATTGAAACTTAAACCATTATTGAATATATGCACACAACACCCATAAGAAGATCTTTGGACGACAGTGAGATCGAGCCATCCATGCATATAATCAAACTGCAACAGACCGTTTGATTAGAATCGTGCAGTGATCAGCAGCATAAACTATCATCCATGGAGTAGTTTTAGAGCAAATAAACTGCAACTTTCTGGAATATAACAATAATAGAAGCACCACAGTAGCAACTAAAGGGTTTGATTTCAGTCAAGGAATATAGCATTACATCAATAGCAAAACATGGTGATATTTGTGGAAATAAAATAACTCTAGGTGTTCTATGAATTCTGAAAGTCTGAATCAACTCATGTGCAACTTTTGACGATGGTGCAAATGGAGAGGCATCACAAGATTGGATCCTTATCCTGCTATATAACTGTAGTACAGTTAAAGCAAATAAGCTAAGGAATTGGACAGCAGGATGAAGGTGCACCACACCATCCAATTCTGAAAAGGTGGCGGCTAATGGTCTTCCTTGTTGAATCCATAAGGACTATGCTTTTCTATCCTTGAACTAAACTGAAACTCGAGCTCTAAAATCTGAACGAAAAAACTTGATTTCTTGGAAGGAGGGTCACTGCCCCAAATCGTGTTGCCTCGCCCGTACATCACCGAAGCTGGGGCACACATTGGAGCAGTGGCATTTGCGACGCCCAGCAGCGGGGTCACATCTCATCCCCATCAGCTCAAATCAAAACAGAACGCAAATTAGCCCAAACAGTTAGAAGACTTATTTAAACCGCACATGGTGCACTCAGACATAAGAGAAGACCCAAGCAGAGCGATCAAGCCATGCAATTCTAGTTATTAAAATACTAATTAGTTATTGTATCTAGACGGACAGTCTTATGTAAAACGTTTAGATTTACGTAGTAGTTTGCAAGGAGCATATACATACTATTTTTCAAATGGGGTGTATACAAGTATACAACTGATACTACTTTAACTGAAAACATCAGAGAGCATGTTTTAATTCATTCATGATCTCTGCATTTTATTTAGAAACAAGCATGCACCAAGATACTCACATAGAGAGCAGAATCCTCTCTTTCACAGTACTATTGTTTCATCTAGCTCTAACATATCCTCTCTTTCTCCCTTTTAATAAGTAGTATAGTTGATGCTATACAGACTTAAGAAGTAAGTAGTTGATGACAGATACAAATCGATGACACTGTAGTATGTACCTCAGGTCAGACGAAGTTT
>NC_057812.1:178260877-178456473 GCF_018294505.1 Triticum aestivum
GTCCAGTGATCTACTCCTAGATCACTATGGTACTCCCTTGACAAAATTAGTGTAGGGTATACAATAGGTCTGGTACACAGCATGGCATACTTTATAGAACCTATGGCCGAGGCATACGGAATGACTTTCATTCTCATTCTATTTTCTGCCGTGGTCGGGCTTTGAGTCTTACTCAATTTCACACCTTGTAACACAGGCAAGAATTCTTTCTTTGATCGTTCCATTTTGAACTACTTCAAAATCTTGTCAAGGTATGTACTCATTGAAAAAAACTTATCAAGCGTCTTGATCTATCTCTATAGATCTTGATGCTCAATATGTAAGCAGCTTCACCAAGGTTTTCTTTGAAAAAATCCTTTCAAACACTCCTTTATGATCTGCAGAATAATTCTACATTATTTCCGATCAACAACATGTCATACACATACACTTATCAGAAATGCTGTAGTGCTCCCACTCACTTTCTTGTAAATACAGGCTTCACCGCAAGTCTGTATAAAACTATATGCTTTGATCAACTTATCAAAGCGTATATTCCAACTCCGAGATGCTTGCACCAGTCCATAGATGGATCGCTGGAGCTTGCATATTTTGTTAGCACCTTTAGGATTGACAAAACCTTCTGGTTGCATCATATACAACTCTTCTTTAAATCCATTAAGGAATGTAGTTTTGTTTATCCATTTGCCAGATTTCATAAAAATGCGGCAATTGCTAACATGATGTGGACAGACTTAAGCATCGCTACGAGTGAGAAAATTTCATCGTAGTCAACACCTTGAATTTTGTCAAAAACCTTTTTCGACAAGTCTAGCTTTGTAGATAGTAACACTACTATCAGCGTCCGTCTTCCTCTTAAAGATCCATTTAATCTCAATGGCTCGCCGATCATTGGGCAAGTCAATCAAATTCCATACTTTGTTCTCATACATGGATCTCATCTCAGATTTCATGGCCTCAAGCCATTTCACGGAATCTGGGCCCATCATCGCTTCCTCATAGTTCGCAAGTTCGTCATGGTCTAGTAACATGACTTCCATAACAGGATTACCGTACCACTCTGGTGCGGATCTCACTCTGGTTTACCTACGAGGTTCATTAGTAACTTGATCTGAAGTTACATGATCATCATCATTAGCTTCCTCATTAATCAGTCTAGTAGTCACAAGAACAGAACTACTTTCCAATAAGGCAGCAGGTACAGTTACCTCACCAAGTTCTACTTTCCTCCCACTCACTTCTTTCGAGAGAAACTCCTTCTCTAGAAAGGATCCATTCTCAGCAATGAATAATTTACCTTCGGATCTGTGATAGAAGGTGTACCCAACAATCTCCTTTGGGTATCCTATGAAGACATATTTCTCCGATTTGGATTTGAGCTTATCAGGATGAAACTTTTTCATATAAGCATCACAACCCCAAACTTTAAGAAACAACAACTTTGGTTTCTTGCCAAACCATAGTTCAGATTGTGTCGTCTCAACAGATTTAGATGGTGCCCTATTTAATGTGAATGCAGCTGTCTCTAATGCATAACCCCAAAACGATAGTGGTAGATCGGTAAGAGACATCATAGATCGCACCATATCTAATAAAGTAGGGTTATGACGTTCGGACACACCATTACATTGTGGTGTTCCAGGTGGCGTGAGTAGTGAAACTATTTCACATTGTTTTAACTGAAGGCCAAACTCGTAACTCAAATATTTTACTTCTGCGATCATATCGTAGAAACTTTTATTTTTGTTACGATGATTCTCCACTTCACTCTGAAATTCTTTTGAACTTTTCAAATATTTCAGAGTTGTGTTTCATCAAGTAGATATACTCATATCTGCTCAAATCATCTGTGAAGATTAGAAAATAATGATACCTGCCACGAGCCTCAATATTCATCGGATCACATACATCAGTATGTATGATTTCCAACAAATCTGTTACTCTCTCCATAGTACCAGAGAACGGCGTTTTAGTCATCTTGCCCATGAGGCACGGTTCGCAAGTACCAAGTGATTCATAATCAAGTGGTTCCAAAAGTCCATCAGTATGGAGTTTCTTCATGCGCTTTACACCGATATGACCTAAACGGCAGTGCCACAAATAAGTCGCACTATCATTATCAACCCTGCATCTTTTGGCTTCAACATTATGAATATGTGTATCACTACTATCGAGATCCAACGAACCATTTTCATTGGGTGTGTAACCATATAAGGTTTTATTCATGTAAACAGAACAACAATTTATTCTCTTACTTAAATGAATAACTGTATTGCAATAAACATGATCAAATCATATTCATGCTCAACGCAAACACCGAAAGTATAGGGAGTGTGCGATGATGATCATATCAATCTTGGAACTACTTCCAACACACATCGTCACCTCGCCCTTAACTAGTCTCTGTTCATTCTACAACTCCCGTTTCGAGTTACTACTCTTAGCAACTGAACCAGTATCAAATGCCGAGGGGTTGCTATAAACACTAGTAAAGTACACATCAATAACACGTATATCCAATATACCTTTGTTTACCTTGCCATCCTTCTTATCCGCCAAATACTTGGGGCAGTTCCACTTCCAGTGACCAGTCCCTTTGCAGTAGAAGCACTTAGTCTCAGGCTTAGGATCAGACTTGGGCTTCTTCACTTGAGCAACAACTTGCTTGCCGTTCTTCTTGAAGTTCCCCTTCTTCCCTTTGCCCTTTTCTTGAAACTAGTGGTCTTGTCAACCATCAACACTTGATGTTTTTCTTGATTTCTACCTTTGTTGATTTCAGCATCACGAAGAGCCTGGGAGTTGTTTCTGTTATCCCTTGCATATTATAGTTCATCACGAAGTTCTACTAACTTGGTGATGGTGACTAGAGAATTCTGTCAATCACTATCTTATCTGGAAGATTAACTCCCACTTGATTCAAGCGATTGTAGTACCCAGACAATCTGAGCACATGCTCACTAGTTGAGCGATTCTCCTCCATCTTTTAGCTATAGAACTTGTTGGAAACTTCATATCTCTCAACTCGGGTATTTGCTTGAAATATTAACTTCAACTCCTGGAAATATCATATGGTCCATGACGTTCAAAACGTCTTTGAAGTCCTGATTCTAAGCCATTAAGCATGGTGCACTAAACTATCAAGTAGTCATCATATTGAGCTAGCTAAATGTTCATAACGTCTGCATCTGCTTCTGCAATAGGTCTGTCACCTAGCGGTGCATCAACGACATAATTTTTCTGTGTAGCAATGAGGATAAACCTCAGATCACGGATCCAATCTGCATCATTGCTACTATCATCTTTCAACACAATTTTCTCTAGGAACATATCAAAATAAACACAGGGAAGCAACAACGCGAGCTATTGATCTACAACATAATTTGCAAAATACTACCAGGACTAAGTTCATGATAAATTTAAGTTCAATTAATCATATTACTTAAGAACTCCCACTTAGATAGACATCTCTCTAATCCTCTAAGTGATTACGTGATCCAAATCAACTAAACCATGTCCGATCATCACGTGAGATGGAGTGGTTTCATTGGTGAACATCGCTATGTTGATCATATCTACTATATGATTCACGCTCGACCTTTCGGTCTCTGTGTTCCGGGGCCATATCTGTATATGCTTGGCTCGTCAAGTATAACCTGAGTATTCTGCGTGTGCAACTGTTTTGCACCCGTTGTATTTAAACGTAGAGCCTATCACACCCGATCATCACGTGGTGTCTTAGCACGAAGAACTTTCGCAATGGTGCATACTCAGGGAGAACACTTCTTGATAATTAGTGAGAGATCATCTTAAAATGCTACCTTCAATCAAAGCAAGATAAGATGCATAAAAGATAAACATCACATGCAATCAATATAAGTGATATGATATGGCCATCATCCTCTTGTGCTTGTGATCTCCATCTTCGAAGCACCGTCGTGATCACCATCGTCACCGGCGCGACACCTTGATCACCATTGTAGCATCGTTGTCGTCTCGCCAATCTTATGCTTCCACGACTATCGCTACCACTTAGTGATAAACTAAAGTATTATAGCGCAATTGCATTGCATACAATAAAGAGACAACCATATGGCTCCTGCCAGTTGCCGATAACTTGGTTACAAAACATGATCATCTCATACAATAAAATTTAGCATCATGTCTTGACCATATCACATCACAACATGCCCTACAAAAACAAGTTAGACGCCCTCTACTTTGTTGTTGCAAGTTTTACGTGGCTGCTACGGGCTTAAGCAAGAACCAATCTTACCTACGCATCAAAACCACAACGATAGTTTGTCAAGTTGGTGATGTTTTAACCTTCGCAAGGACCGGGCATAGCCACACCCGGTTCAACTAAAGTTGGAGAAACTGTCACCCGCTAGCCACCTTTGTGCAAAGCACGTCGGGAGAACCGGTCTCGCGTAAGCGTACGCGTAATGTTGGTCCGGGCCGCTTCGTCCAACAATACCGCCGAACCAAAGTATGACATGCTGGTAAGCAGTATGACTTATATCGCCCACAACTCACTTGTATTCTACTCGTGCAAATAACATCAACACATAAAACCTGGCTCGGATGCCACTGTTGGGGAACGTAGTAATTTCAAAAAAATTCCTACGCACACGCAAGATCATGGTGATGCATAGCAACGAGGGGAGAGTGTGATCTACGTACCCTTGTAGACCGACAGCGGAAGCGTTATGACAACGCGGTTGATGTAGTCGTACGTCTTCACGGCCCGACCGATCAAGCACCGAAACTACGGCACCTCCGAGTTCTAGCACACGTTCAGCTCGATGACGATCCCCAGACTCCAATCCAGCAAAGTGTCGGGGAAGAGTTCCGTCAGCACGATGGCGTGGTGACGATCTTGATGTACTACCGTCGCAGGGCCTTGCCTAAGCACCGCTATAATATTATCGAGGATTATGGTGGAAGGGGCACCGCACACGGCTAAGAATATGATCACGTGGATCAACTTGTGTGTCTAGGGGTGCCCCCTGCCCCCGTATATAAAGGAGCAAGGGGAGGAGGTCGGTCGGCCCCAATGGCGCACCAAGGAGGAGTCCTCCTCCTAGTAGGAGTAGGACTCCTACTAGGAGGGGGAAAGAAGTGGGGAGGAAGAAGGAAAGGGGGGCGCCGCCCCCCCCTCTCCTAGTCCAATTCGGACCAGGGGGGAGGAGGCGCACGGCCCACCTTTGGCTGCCCCTCTCTCTCTCTCTCCACTAAGGCCCATATGGCCTATTACTTCTCCCGGGGGGTTCCGGTAACCCTCCGGCTCTCCGGTTTTCTCCGAAATCAGCCGAAACACTTCTGGTGTCCGAATATAGCCGTCCAATATATCAATCTTTATGTCTCGACCATTTCGAGACTCCTTGTCATGTCCATGATCACATCCGGGACTCCGAACTAACTTCGGTACATCAAAACTCATAAACTCATAATATAACTGTCATCGAAACCTTAAGCGTGCGGACACTACGGGTTCGAGAACAATGTAGACATGACCGAGATACGTCTCCGGTCAATAACCAATAGCGGAACCTGGATGCTCATATTGGCTCCTACATATTCTACGAAGATCTTTATCGGTCAGACCACATAACAACATACGTTGTTCCCTTTGTCATCGGTATGTTACTTGCCCGAGATTCGATCGTCGGTATCTCAATACCTAGTTCAATCTCGTTACCGGTAAGTCTCTTTACTCTTTCCGTAATACATCATCTCGCAACTAACTCATTAGTTGTAATGCTTGCAAGGCTTATGTGATGTGCATTACCGAGAGGACCCAGAGATACCTCTCCGATAATTGGAGTGACAAATCCTAATCTCGAAATACGCCAACCTAACATTCACCTTTGGAGACACCTGTAGAGCTCCTTTATAATCACCCAGTTACGTTGTGACGTTTGGTAGCACATAAATTGTTCCTCCGGTAAACGGGAGTTGCATAATCTCATAGTCATAGGAACATGTATAAGTCATGAAGAAAGCAATAGCAACATACTAAACGATCGAGTGCTAAGCTAACGGAATGGGTCAAGTCAATCACATCATTCTCCTAATGATGTGATCCCGTTAATCAAATAACAACTCTTTGTCTATGGTTAGGAAACATAACCATCTTTGATTAACGAGCTAGTCAAGTAGAGGCATACAAGTGACACTCTGTTTGTCTATGTATTCACACATGTATTATGTTTCCGGTTAATACAATTCTAGCATGAATAATAAACATTTATCATGAAATAAGGAAATAAATAATAACTTTATTATTGCCTCTAGGTGTCAGGACCCCGACTCGATGCCACATAGGTCTAGCATGTAACACCTCATATCACTTTGCGGCCTCACGCACGGTATTCCCACGGGTGTCGCCTTACCTTTGCCCGGGACCGTTTGCGTCTTTTGGCACACGTATATGATAGTGTCGCTAGCACCCATATGATAAGGAGCCCGGGCTGACATGGCTAGTCGTAAACCCAAAGTGGCACAGACTTACAGGGACAGGCATCCATGACCCAGCATCGAACGTGTCGGTCATCAGCGAGTGAATCCAGGCTGTAGCACTGGGCTAGCAGGACTTCGGTGAACCGGGCTGTAGCGGGCTAACAGGACTCCGGTATTCATCGCGTGACATTTCCCCGAAGGGACAGACACAGGAACGAAGAAGGACACATGCCGGCCAGCCTAAGTGTTCCGGAGCAGTAGCAAGCTACCATGGCTCAGTGGAAACACTAGGAGACATTTCCCGGTAAGAGAGGCTACTAAAGATAAACAACTAGATGGTCAGATCCCACACATACCAAGCATTTCAATAACATACACACAATATGCTCGATATGTGCAATACAACATGGCATCACAAAATGACTCTACGACTCAAGTAGTTTATTCAATAGGCTCCGAGGAGCGAGATATTACAAACATGGGTCTCATGACCCAACACTCAGAGCATACAAGTCAAAGCACAAGCGGAAGCTATCATGTCTGAGTACAGACATCTATAAATGAAAAAGGCTGAGAAGCCTGACTATCTATCAGATCCTGCCGGGGCACAAGATCGTAGCTGAGGTATCAAGCTAAACGTCGAAGTCCACGTGAAACTACTAGCGAGACCGAAGTCTCTCTGCAAAACATAAAATAGGCAAACGTGAGTACAAATGTACCCAGCAAGACTTACATCAGAACTATCTACATATGCATCATTATCAACAAAGGGATGGTGGGGTTTAACTGCAGCAAGCCAGCTTTGACTCGGTGGCTATCCTAAACTACGACTGCAATGTAACTCTTTGAGGTGGCGCACACGAGTCCACATATTCACCATATCAATACACCACTATGGATCCGCTCCCGTCTCCCTACGAGAACGCCATCCATAGCACTCACGCTTATCTTGCGTATTTTAGAGTATCCACTTTCACTTGTCTATGAACTGATATAAGCAACCCAGAAGTCCTTTTCCGCGGACACGGCTATTCGAATAGATGATATTAACCCTGCAGGGGTGTACTTCTTCACACACGCTCTCACCACTTACCGCCGTTTACACGACATGTACTCGGCAACCTTCAAGCGGAAGCCCAACGTGGGTGTCGGCCACGGCCTACCTAAACACTCAAGTCTCTAGTCCAGGTTTATCGCCTATTCGGGTTCCATCCATGAGGAGATCCGGCCGGAGTTTCGCTCACAGCCCCAATCGATGTGAACAGGGTTCCCGAGACACCAAACGAGCGCCCGGTACACCGTGCCACGTGCCTACCGCATCACAGCCCACCCCTACGGTCAGCGCTGCGCACGGCCTCCAGCATACTACAAACACCAGAAACTACTTGCAACTCCTGGACAGAGGACAAGGGTGATCAAGAAGCCGAGAGGGTCCATTGGTTTCGGGCCCAATGCGTGGTAGTAGCTGAATCATGGATCACAAACACAGAACTCAGTTCCTGAGGACGGCTGCAATGAGACAACCCACCATGTACTCCTACATGGCCTCTCACCGCTACCTTTACCAAATCGTGTTCACACACTTAGCTCACACACAGTAGGACATGTTCACACGCCTCTGATTCATCCCCGATGAATCAGACCTGACTCAACTCTAAGCAGTAGCAGGCATGACAAACAAGCATGAATGAGTAGGCACATCAGGGCTCAAACAACTCCTACTCATGCTAGTGGGTTTCATCTATTTACTGTGGAATGACAGGTCATGCAAAGGATAAAGGGGTTCAGCTACCGCAGCAAGTAACAGATGAATCGTGTTGTCCTAATGCAGTAAAAGAGAGCAGGAGCGAGAGAGTAGGATTGTATCGGAATGAACAAGGGGGTTTTGCTTGCCTGGCACTTCTGAAGATAACATTGAGTCTTCATCAGTGTCAACGATCACATCATCGGTATCACGTCTATCGAGAGGGGACAAATACCGGCAACACAGAAAGGAACACAATCAATGCAATGCACAATATGATGCATGCTCATGACATGGCAATATGAATGTGTTTTGGGCTAATGCACCTAGCAACCAGATTAAATGAAGTTGGTTTGAATCAAAATTCAAATTCAAACTCCATATGTGATTATTCAAATGCCATTCACTTCATTTGTCCTAAACAGTAGTGATAAGTTGTTCTAACATGCATGAAAATGGTACAGATGGATTCCTTGAATTTTTCTGATAATTTTTCATATATAAATTATTTAATTTGGAGTTACGGTTAATTTTCTATGAATTTTGGAAGTTTTAGCTATTTTCTGAAATTTAATAAATCATTTCTGATTTATTTAAAACTCCAGAAAACAATTACTGCATCAGCCTGACGTCATGATGACGTCAGCAGGTCAACAGGGCGCCTCCAGGTCAAACCTGACCAGTGGGGTCCACTGGTCAGTGACCCAGTCAACTAACCGGGTTAGTTAGCCCTAACTAACTTAGTTAGCCGAGCGGGGCCCGCATGTCAGTGGCTCACCTAATTAACTAAATTAATTAACACTAATTAACCTAATACTAATTAAGCAGGCGCCTGGGCCCACACGTCAGTGAGAGAGAGAGGTCAAACCCCGCCGGTCGGAGCGGTCAACCCGCCGGCGTTTAGCCGCCGGCGAGGACAGACGCGGCGGCGTGCTGCGGGATTCGCCCACAGGGCGCCATTTGCTGCGCGGAGGGCAGCTACGGACAGCTGGTGATCGCCCGCACCCAGCCATGGTGGTGGCTTGGCCGGGGAGTGGCCGGAGCTTCGCCGGCGACGAGGCCAGGCGGAGGCTGAAGCTCGGCCAGCTCGTGCGCGGGGCTGCGGTGGCCTAGTCGGCGTGGCGCTAGCACCTACGGCCTCTACGCGATGCGGGGAGCGTGTTGACGCGATGCCCGGGACCAAATGGTCACCGGAGCATCACCGGCGACGAGTGCAGGCGGCGGCGCAGTCGGGCGAGAGGCGCGAGGCGGCTACGGCGTGCCAGAGAGGGAACGGAGAGGGGGAGGATGATCAGAAGCTCACGTAGATGACCGTGGGATGGACGGCGAGCTCGGGGAAGGACGAGCGGCGACGAATTTGACGACGGCGATCCTCGGTAGCCGACGAGGGGGAAAACATCGGGGCGGCGCTCCGGGGCTCTTTCGGTCGTGTGGCTCGGTGAGGGGGTTGGTGACGAGGCGCAGGAGCTCGGGAGCGGCTCGGGGCATCGTCGGGACGGCGGTGGTTGCGGCAACGGCGAACGGCGGCGGTGGGCGTGTTCGGTGGAGCGTGAGAGAACGAGACAGAGGAGGGGAACGAGGGAGAGGAAGAGAGCGAGGGGGTCCAGGGAGTCGGGGCGGCGCCGGGGAGAAGACGCGAGGCGTCGCGGTGGCCAGGCGACGCAGGCAGGCAGCCTGGTGGCGTGGCGCCCGCGCGCGCGCCGGCGTGCTCCTCTCTGCCTGCCTGGCGAGAGGAAGCAGGTGGCTGGCACGGGCCAGCACAGTGCTGGGCCGGCCAGTGGGCTGCCAGGTGGGCTGGCCGCGCAGGTAGGTGGCCCTGGTGAGTAATGTTCTTTTTTTTTAATTTTTCAGTTCTGTTTCCCTTTTTATTTTATTTTGCCACTGTTTTCAAATTCAAAATAATTTCAAACAGTGCCAAAACATTCTGAAATATTTTATGTTACCTCTCTGGACTATTCCAAAAGTACATAAAACATTTCAAAGCATTTGAAAATATATTCATTATATATTATGAATATATCCCCAAATTCAAATAGACTATTGATTTAAATTCAGAGACCAAATAATTCCTTAAAAATATTCCAGAATTTTGGTTTGATATATAACTCTTGCCAAAATTCACAAAACTATTTTTAGGGCACTTTGGATTCACAGAATGCAATTTAAAGGGTGCTTGCCCTTCTTTTAGTTAGGTTTTGAGGTTTCAACAATCCTCAATTCAAGTTTCAGAAATTTAGACATGATGCATGGATGATAAAGCAAGGACAAGCAAGGCCTAAACTGGGGATGTGACAACTCACCCCCACTAAACAAGAATCTCGTCTCGAGATTCAAGCGTAGGGTAAGGTGAAGGGGAAACGCAACTAGTATAATCTTCACGATCCAGGGTGCACTTCAGTTGAACGTTGATTCATTCACCATCATTGTCTTGTCGTCTTGCTCTGAGAACTTCAGCTAATCATGACAAGAAGAGGAAAGGAAAACTCTAGAACAATCGATCTTCGAGAAGACCGAACAACTTAGGATCAACTCATGGGATGAGATATAGCAACATCTCTTGAGCTGAGAGACGAAGCACAGATCCGAAGAAATGGAGTAAGACAAATGACGAGGGTTCGCTAAGTAGACAACAATTCCAGACTTAAGAATGTGGCGATCGGTTGTCAACGTAGCGAGGAGTTGGATTGCCATGATACCACAACGAGGCATCTTAGGGATGGTGACTCGTAGATATATCCCCTTAAGTGGCAAAAAGAATTACCTTTGATTCAAAGATCATTGAAACTCTTTATACCAGCCTAAGGCAATCACAAGCAATCGATTGGCGGGGTCGGTAGAATGGCATACTCGGACTTGGATGATGTGGATTACCTTGTTGAAGATAACGTAATGGATGAATCTGCTTATCACCGGAGGTGGAAGAGACCCATGGTAGAATAGCACATTGGTGGTGCAAGCTGGGAACAAAATGCAAATGCTGGAAATGATTCTAGTAACTGGGGAAGAACCCAACAATAGAGAGTGAATTCACTGTTTGAATAGGTCATAGCATTGCCGAGGGAACTGAGAGCAAACCCAGCTAGTGCCGAGGATAACACGTAGCGCTTGTGCGTGCTCTCAAGAACTTGAGCATTTCCATATTCATCAAGGTTTTACCAACATCCGTGTCAAGGGTCCGGTAACACAACTTACTACCATGATGAATGGTGATGGAGGATGCAGATGCAAAGGAAGATAACACCTTCTCAGATTTCACCCTTGGCGGGGCCAAGGAAATAAAATCTGGATGATCGACCGAGAGACATTTAGCACTTCGCTTCTAATGTTCTCCTTGATGTGCTAGTGTAACCCATTCATAGATATGGTTTGATATCTAGAACATCAAGTAAAGGGTCGGACTTCGGGAACACAAGAATCCATAAGGAACAACTAGGGAGGTAAACCCTACGAAATCCTTATAGGGAGGTGGCCAACTTCTTTAATCAAGATACTACAATAATAGGTCTCTCGGCTGCGTGGTGCTGGCCTCGACATCCACTTTACCGGTTATCGAGGGACCAATATTATAGTTCTTGGGAAATGTTCCAAACCATCATATCTGCCTGAGATTCAGATCTGGTTGGTGTCAGGATATCCCAGACTCATCAAGTCTAGAAAGAAAAATGAAAGTTTGCAACACAAATCGACGAGATGACGTTGCGAGATTCTCGGGAGACGAACTACGATAGCAAGCTCCAAAACATGAGCTGGTTCTGCTACAAACATGTGAACATGTTGTCCAAGACAAGCATGACCACAAAGCAGTCTTATAATAAAACACTACCGAATTCAGGAGGGGAACCATCATCGAGGATATCGAAGTCCTTGCATAAGGTATACTCTTAAGAAGGAACTTCTTCTCCTTGAACAATTCAATCAGTGGCTTGGTGTGCTAGGGACACATATAGATTGAAGGTTGCAAGTCTTCAAACCACAGAATTCTTCGCACGTGTGCATGACTGATTTGGAATGATTCCAAGAAAACAACATTGACTTTCTCGAATCCACGGCGGCAACTTGCATCAGATGCACATGAATTAAAGGAAGTCACTACCTTCATCCAAACATATGCTTCATGAGCTAGCATGAACAAATGCTTTCAAAATTTCCAACACTAGCTTAATGTTCAACAAAATTATGGAGGAGATAAGGATGTTGTCAATGGGCTCAACAACAATTCATCTAGGTTTCCTTTTAAAAGGAATTCCATAGTTAAGTGAACACGGTGATAGCATTGGTCAGACCAAAGATATAATGGTGTATGCTCGAGGAATCAACCACGAGTAAGACAACATTACGAATATCGTTGGTTCTGATTTGATTTGACGATAGCCCACACTCAAATCAAAGGATTGATAAGACAATAGATCCAGCAACTGATCACAGGGACCAATCGATGAAGATATCATCTTTCTTCAACACACACTACACAAGAATATCCCTTTGGAACGAACTAAGTCAGGCAAGCTTTTATCTTCCAACTCTCCAAGTCGTTGTCTAACTTAACCAACTAGCTCAGGGATATCCAACACAGATTCTTGGAGAAGGATGGTTCACAAAAACCAACTTGATCACGAGCTCAACATAGCGGTCAGGTGACAACCTGGTAATACTTCTGAGAAGATATTCGAAAAATCACGAACCACCGGTATGTTACTAAGCTCGAGAACAATCTCGCTTTTGAGGGCAAGACGATATGATCAAATGAGTGAGGACTTGACAAGATCCTAACTCATCAATCGAAGGGTGCACTGAAATAAGGACTAGGTAGCATAATCAACCTCGGAATGATGATTCAATAACCAACACACTAGGAATGAAATTATTGTCCTTTAACTACCAAGCAACAAGGTTGCTAGGAGTATTGATTTCACACATCACGATTCACTTGTCGGCATTCCGGTTACAATAATACAGGAACCGAGGAATGAATAATAATGGCGAGAAGTATCACTACATCAAGAATTCACAAGAGCCGGTGCAATTCTCATGAAAATCCTGACATAAAGACGGTAATACTTCAGGGTAGAACAGAATCAAAAGCTGGGCTGGCATTTTGATCTGCGGAGCACAATTGCTTTGACCCAATCCTAGATATGGAAGAGGTACTGGAGTTTGTTTCTCCTAGTCATTCTGCGATAGAATGGCTTGACGGACCACAAGAGTATTAGGCATCGATAAACGAACGCTCGCATACTCTTGACTATCAATTGATAGACGAGGGTCAGAATGCAACTAAAGAGAGACAACTCAAGGAACATATGATTTTCTGAGTTGTGGATGCATGGTTTAGCATGTCGAACGAATTCCACATGTTTCTTCCGGATAACCCATGCAGAAAAGTAGAACTGGCAGAGTCACAATATATAACGGAGAACTCATCAAGAATAATCCTGTTGTGATATTTCAGTTCAACGAGGAACTTCTGCCATAAGTAGTTCATGGTATTTGGAAGAAGAAGATACCACGGACTTTAAGGACTATCGCAAAGGTTACTAATATCCTAAAGGAACTAGCAAGCACTATCAACATGAAGTAAGTAGAGTGAATCTCGGGTTCAAAGCCCAAGGAGTAGAATACCTACTACTAAGTAGCATCACAGGATGCTTTCGAGAATGATGGCCAGAATCATCACACTGGGAACACAAATCATGGCTAAATTACTAGATGATCCCCTAAGACACCTAGGGTCATAATAATAACTCCAACATAAAGGTCGAGGCAACAGAATACCTCAACTCAACAATTAGTGTGATTGAGCTGGCATGGGAACATTGAAACAGGAAGAAAGGATTTGCAATTGCATCAGACTACTTAGAAACCTGGGATGACTCGGACAGCATAACGGCTGTAAATGCTCAGAAAAGATTTGAGACATTCACAAAAATGGTGGCATAACCACTCAGAAGCACAATATCAAGGTTTCGAGATCAACAATTAACATACAGAGGTAGAAACCGAACTGAGGCTTAAATCCAACAAACTTATAAGTCTACTGATTAGTAACACGTGATCCTAATAGAAAGAAGAGATAGCCTAGTTCTTAATCCCCGTAGAAGAGAAGATGACTCAGATCAGAAGGGCATAAGATATAAGGAATAAAAAGAGCCTTACGTTCCATCCCACAATCAATTCCCTTATATAACTAAAGAATTTCTAGACTCAACTTCGACCAGTTTGGCTTGGTAATCCTACAGGCAGTCAAGCTCTGATACCAACGCTGTCAGGACCCCGACTCGATGCCACATAGGTCTAGCATGTAACACCTCATATCACTTTGCGGCCTCACGCACGGTATTCCCACGGGTGTTGCCTTACCTTTGCCCGGGACCGTTTGCGTCTTTTGGCACACGTATATGATAGTGTCGCTAGCACCCATATGATAAGGAGCCCGGGCTGACATGGCTAGTCGTAAACCCAAAGTGGCACAGACTTACAGGGACAGGCATCCATGACCCAGCATCGAACGTGTCGGTCATCAGCGAGTGAATCCAGGCTGTAGCACTGGGCTAGCAGGACTTCGGTGAACCGGGCTGTAGCGGGCTAACAGGACTCCGGTATTCATCGCGTGACATTTCCCCGAAGGGACAGACACAGGAACGAAGAAGGACACATGCCGGCCAGCCTAAGTGTTCCGGAGCAGTAGCAAGCTACCATGGCTCAGTGGAAACACTAGGAGACATTTCCCGGTAAGAGAGGCTACTAAAGATAAACAACTAGATGGTCAGATCCCACACATACCAAGCATTTCAATAACATACACACAATATGCTCGATATGTGCAATACAACATGGCATCACAAAATGACTCTACGACTCAAGTAGTTTATTCAATAGGCTCCGAGGAGCGAGATATTACAAACATGGGTCTCATGACCCAACACTCAGAGCATACAAGTCAAAGCACAAGCGGAAACTGTCATGTCTGAGTACAGACATCTATAAATGAAAAAGGCTGAGAAGCCTGACTATCTATCAGATCCTGCCGGGGCACAAGATCGTAGCTGAGGTATCAAGCTAAACGTCGAAGTCCACGTGAAACTACTAGCAAGACCGAAGTCTCTCTGCAAGACATAAAATAGGCAAACGTGAGTACAAATGTACCCGGCAAGACTTACATTAGAACTATCTACATATGCATCATTATCAACAAAGGGATGGTGGGGTTTAACTGCAGCAAGCCAGCTTTGACTCGGTGGCTATCCTAAACTACGACTGCAATGTAACTCTTTGAGGTGGCGCACACGAGTCCACATATTCACCATATCAATACACCACTATGGATCCGCTCCCGTCTCCCTACGAGAACGCCATCCATAGCACTCACGCTTATCTTGCGTATTTTAGAGTATCCACTTTCACTTGTCTATGAACTGATATAAGCAACCCAGAAGTCCTTTTCCGCGGACACGGCTATTCGAATAGATGATATTAACCCTGCAGGGGTGTACTTCTTCACACACGCTCTCACCACTTACCGCCGTTTACACGACATGTACTCGGCAACCTTCAAGCGGAAGCCCAACGTGGGTGTCGGCCACGGCCTACCTAAACACTCAAGTCTCTAGTCCAGGTTTATCGCCTATTCGGGTTCCATCCATGAGGAGATCCGGCCGGAGTTTCGCTCACAGCCCCAAACGATGTGAACAGGGTTCCCGAGACACCAAACGGGCGCCCGGTACACCGTGCCACATGCCTACCGCATCACAGCCCACCCCTACGGTCAGCGCTGCGCACGGCCTCCAGCATACTACAAACACCAGAAACTACTTGCAACTCCTGGACAGAGGACAAGGGTGATCAAGAAGCCGAGAGGGTCCATTGGTTTCGGGCCCAATGCGTGGTAGTAGCTGAATCATGGATCACAAACACAGAACTCAGTTCCTGAGGACGGCTGCAATGAGACAACCCACCATGTACTCCTACATGGCCTCTCACCGCTACCTTTACCAAATCGTGTTCACACACTTAGCTCTCACACAGTAGGACATGTTCACATGCCTCTGATTCATCCCCGATGAATCAGACCTGACTCAACTCTAAGCAGTAGCAGGCATGACAAACAAACATGAATGAGTAGGCACATCAGGGCTCAAACAACTCCTACTCATGCTAGTGGGTTTCATCTATTTACTGTGGAATGACAGGTCATGCAGAGGATAAATGGGTTCAGCTACCGCAGCAAGTAACGATATGTCGTTGTTGTCCTAATGCAGTAAAAGAGAGCAGGAGCGAGAGAGTAGGATTGTATCGGAATGAACAAGGGGGTTTTGCTTGCCTGGCACTTCTGAAGATAACATTGGGTCTTCATCAGTGTCAACGATCACATCATCGGTATCACGTCTATCGAGAGGGGACAAATACCGGCAACACAGAAAGGAACACAATCAATGCAATGCACAACATGATGCATGATCATGACATGGCAAAATGAATGTGTTTTGGGCTAATGCAACTAGCAACAGATTAAATGAAGTTGGTTTGAATATAAAATTCAAATTCAAACTCCATATGTGATTATTCAAATGCCATTTATATGATTTGTGCTAAACAGCATCTATAAGTTGTTCTAACATGCATGAAAATGGTACAGATGGATTCCTTGAATTTTTCTGATAATTTTTCATATATAAATTATTTAATTTGGAGTTACGGTTAATTTTCTATGAATTTTGGAAGTTTTAGCTATTTTCTGAAATTTAATAAATCATTTCTGATTTATTTAAAACTCCAGAAAACAATTACTGCATCAGCCTGACGTCATGATGACGTCAGCAGGTCAACAGGGCGCCTCCAGGTCAAACCTGACCAGTGGGGTCCACTGGTCAGTGACCCAGTCAACTAACCGGGTTAGTTAGCCCTAACTAACTTAGTTAGCCGAGCGGGGCCCGCATGTCAGTGGCTCACCTAATTAACTAAATTAATTAACACTAATTAACCTAATACTAATTAAGCAGGCGCCTGGGCCCACACGTCAGTGAGAGAGAGAGGTCAAACCCCGCCGGTCGGAGCGGTCAACCCGCCGGCGTTTAGCCGCCGGCGAGGACAGACGCGGCGGCGTGCTGCGGGATTCGCCCACAGGGCGCCATTTGCTGCGCGGAGGGCAGCTACGGACAGCTGGTGATCGCCCGCACCCAGCCATGGTGGTGGCTTGGCCGGGGAGTGGCCGGAGCTTCGCCGGCGACGAGGCCAGGCGGAGGCTGAAGCTCGGCCAGCTTGTGCGCGGGGCTGCGGTGGCCTAGTCGGCGTGGCGCTAGCACCTACGGCCTCTACGCGATGCGGGGAGCGTGTTGACGCGATGCCCGGGACCAAATGGTCACCGGAGCATCACCGGCGACGAGTGCAGGCGGCGGCGCAGTCGGGCGAGAGGCGCGAGGCGGCTACGGCGTGCCAGAGAGGGAACGGAGAGGGGGAGGATGATCAGAAGCTCACGTAGATGACCGTGGGATGGACGGCGAGCTCGGGGAAGGACGAGCGGCGACGAATTTGACGACGGCGATCCTCGGTAGCCGACGAGGGGGAAAACATCGGGGCGGCGCTCCGGGGCTCTTTCGGTCGTGTGGCTCGGTGAGGGGGTTGGTGACGAGGCGCAGGAGCTCGGGAGCGGCTCGGGGCATCGTCGGGACGGCGGTGGTTGCGGCAACGGCGAATGGCGGCGGTGGGCGTGTTCGGTGGAGCGTGAGAGAACGAGACAGAGGAGGGGAACGAGGGAGAGGAAGAGAGCGAGGGGGTCCAGGGAGTCGGGGCGGCGCCGGGGAGAAGACGCGAGGCGTCGCGGTGGCCAGGCGACGCAGGCAGGCAGCCTGGTGGCGTGGCGCCCGCGCGCGCGCCGGCGTGCTCCTCTCTGCCTGCCTGGCGAGAGGAAGCAGGTGGCTGGCACGGGCCAGCACAGTGCTGGGCCGGCCAGTGGGCTGCCAGGTGGGCTGGCCGCGCAGGTAGGTGGCCCTGGTGAGTAATGTTCTTTTTTTTTAATTTTTCAGTTCTGTTTCCCTTTTTATTTTATTTTGCCACTGTTTTCAAATTCAAAATAATTTCAAACAGTGCCAAAACATTCTGAAATATTTTATGTTACCTCTCTGGACTATTCCAAAAGTACATAAAACATTTCAAAGCATTTGAAAATATATTCATTATATATTATGAATATATCCCCAAATTCAAATAGACTATTGATTTAAATTCAGAGACCAAATAATTCCTTAAAAATATTCCAGAATTTTGGTTTGATATATAACTCTTGCCAAAATTCACAAAACTATTTTTAGGGCACTTTGGATTCACAAAATGCAATTTAAAGGGTGCTTGCCCTTCTTTTAGTTAGGTTTTGAGGTTTCAACAATCCTCAATTCAAGTTTCAGAAATTTAGACATGATGCATGGATGATAAAGCAAGGACAAGCAAGGCCTAAACTGGGGATGTGACACTAGGGCATATTTCCTTCAGCTTGTCGTCAAGCGAAAGCCGAAATCGAAAAATATGTCCACATGTTTAGAGATAGAGGTGTCGATAAAAATAAAATACGGACATGAGGGCATCATGATCATTCTTAGAACAACAACATATATAATTCTTGTCATATAATCTCTTATGCTAGAGTAATAATTCAATCGCAATTTCAAATATGAATCGTAAACTTCATTGAAAACTAAAAAACTATAATCTCAATCATTGGAGCAATGGCAATTTATCATAATATAAGAAAGAGTCAATGTATAAGAGCTTTTCAGCAAGTCCACATACTCAACTATCATATAGTCTTTCACAATTGCTGACACCCATGCAATAGTTATGGGTATGGAGTTTTAATCGGACACAGAGAAAGATCGGGGCTTATAGTTTTGCCTCCCAACATTTTACCTCAAGGGTAATGACGGTGTCCTGAACTAGGGGGTACTCATCACATCGTCTCCCGATCAATTGGATTGGGCCGAGGACCCCCATGGCCGCATACTCATGGGCCAGTTTGGATAGCTGCCGCATACAAGGAAGATTCCACAACACTTGGCGATCAAGACAAGGACTCCACCCCACCGGCGTATTCGGCTAGGACTCTTGTTATCCTAGGCCTCTGGTGCATTATATAAACTGAGGCCAAGCTAGTCGATAGAGATATACAACAATCATACCATAGTCTAGCTTCTAGGGTTTTAGCCTCTACGATCTCATGGTAGATCAACTCTTGTACTACCCATATCATCAATATTAATCAAGTATGACATAGGGTATTACCTCCATCAAGAGGGCCCGAACCTGGGTAAACATCGTGTCCCCTGCCTCCTGTTACCATCGATCCTAGACGCACAGTTCGGGACCCCCTACCCGAGATCCGCCGGTTTTGACACTGACATTGGTGCTTTCATTGAGAGTTCCGCTGTGTGATCGGCAAAAGGATCGATGGCTCGTCTGCAGGTCAACTGCGATGCCGACATCTTCGTCGCCGGCTTGACTGGTCACCTTGGCTCGACCGAGGACCATGCTCCATCTCCGATCGTCATGTTTGGACGAGGGCCTTCATCAACATCAACTCCGATCTCTATCAAGATCATGGAGGAATCATCCATGGAGCTCGGGGGCTCAATGTCAACATTGCCCTCGGGCGACCGTGCTATTTTTCCAAACAACAAACTTGTATCCGCTGCCACCACCTCTTAGAGTATCGCTTTGACGATCCCTTTGGTGGAATTGTGAGGAATTGAGTCTACAACAACCCTGGAAAATTTCGTCGAGTTCCGATGGAGGAATCTCCGACAATCTATGATATACCGGAGCCCTGTCAAATCTGGACGGGGATCTGGATGAGTATAGGGCGTGGTCTCCAGAGCCCAGCTCGGAGGTCCTTTGGAAGATCCAACCGTTCATATACTGCGGAAATCCCATATCTATCACCCCTCCAAATTTCAGCTCGATCCAACGGTTCAAACTCCGGGAAACTTCCGATGAGTGGACCAATTTTTGGATCTGTTTTCTGCGCGAATACGGATCCGACCTGAATTCATGTTTCTTTATGAACGTGATATTAGACAACCTTTTTTAAGGAATTTTCTTCTATGGTATTGTGCGTTGTTTTTAAACACATACCCATAAAATTTTAAGCCTCCTTCGAGGTAATCTTAACCATCACGCTGGTGTCAAACCAGTCCGGCGGTATTGCTCCACGGCTGCCGACCTGCGGTACACACGTCGCCGCTTTATTGAGCCGAGCTCAATTCCTTCGATCATCATCTCGGCAAGCCGAACAAGAGTTCGGCATTGCGAAGGATAAATCATCACCAACATCGCCGCCCCACGGATTACACAGAGCGGGCATACCGGCATCGCCGCACGGTCACTTCATCAAGCCGGCATCGACCACGTCATGACCTACATCGGCAGGGTCGCACTATTGCTTCTTCAAGCTGGTGTCCATCACGCCGACCTACTTCGACTCATCGGCTGACATCGAGGCTTCGACATCTCGGCTGGACCGGGGGCTTCGCCATCTCTTCATCAACCTACTCCGGAGACTTCGGCGTAACTAGCCGACCAGCTCCGTCATGTTAGCTAGACCGAGGGCTTTGCCTCGGCGAGCCAACCTTTGCCAGCATCACCATCCCGTCGCTTTATCGCCATTCAGGCAATGGGTGTGCGGATCGAGTCCCAATTTTGGGAATCACCTTTCTTCGGATTGCTACAACAAATAAACCAGATGCTATTAATCCTAGTATTTTTTGCTTGTTTGGGTTTATTTTTTCCAAGGAATTATTACTCTAGTTTCTCCATCATCTGTACACAGGTCTATCAAATGATGGCCGCATTAATAACGGTTGCGTGGTGGTTCGTTCAGTTTCCGTACATAGTCCAGCGAACGCCGCATCCGGAACTCGGACCGACCTGTGACTTCAGGCTTTGCCACGCCTTTACCGCATCAGGCCGATGCCCTGCATCGACATTGACTTTGGCGCCAGGCCATATTTCTTTTATTACTCACTTTGCATAAATTATTTATTATGTAACGATTTTTTTAATTTATTATTATTACTATTATCTCCGGTTTGCACTACTTTTTGTGTACAAGAAAATGATCAAGGACTTCGGCATCACTCTGCCGGTCTGCATTGACCGTGCTATGTCACCACTTCGGCGTGTCGAGCTCTCCGCTCCGCCACCTCGGGACCAGCTTGGGGGATGGAACCTTGTCCCGCATCAAGCTCGGACCGCGTCATCAATGCTGAACACATTAACCAGCTAAGTCGCTTTCATGCTCACAGTTTTAATTTTTAACTTGTGTTCGGTTCGACCAAGCATTATACTTTTTTGGAAAAAAGCTTCTTGTAAAAAATTTCCTTGTCCAAACTTTGTTTGTGACACACATATTCAAATACCCTGTTTATTTGGGGGCTTCCTTTATGAAGCTTTTCTCTTGCATATGATTATACTTGTACGGCTTTGTTCCTTGTTCGTGTATTATGCCACAATATGCACCAGATTGACTTAAGCGATTTGCAAGCTGGGTTGCCTCGCTCCTGTGTTTACCCCTACGTTCCCGATTGTTCGGCTAGGGAGTAAAGGGAGTACCTCTGCGATTGTCACGATCGGGTCGCCCGAGTCGGACCTCAGACTGGCTGAAGCCGAAAGCTAGCGCTCTTATTGTTTTCAATTATGGTTGGCACACAACGGAACTCATGAGTACAAAAAATCTATTGCACAAGTCTCATAATAACAATGAGCACCGAAGAAAGGTATCGGTGGGGATACTATTTTCTTCGAAGATGCCTCTTACACTTCGCAGTAATATAGCATAAGTTCCCCGAACGCGCTTTGTCTATTACAGCCTTATGGCCTGATTGCCTGGTTATTGGAAACACCGTCGATATTCTCGACAGATGGAGTACATAACACTTTTCGGTCCTTGACCGAAGAGGGAGAAGCCGACGGTCAGTTAAGACGCGTTTAAAGTTTGGTTGAACATAGATATGATATAAGTACTTTAGTACATGCAATCATTCTTTTACCCAAGTCACTTGGGGGCTCTCAAATTTATTTGAGCCGTTTTATAATAAGTGTTCTTTTTCTTAGTCGTTGCAAAGTTTTATTATTATTATTATTATTATTATTATTATTATTATTATTATTATTATTATTATTATTATTATTATTATTTATCACTCCTTTTTTTGACACGAGTGTGTGGTCTCTAGCCGGGGAGCCTAATTTCTCTCTCAAAGACGCTAGAGTTTAGTTCGCTAAACTGGTCTAACGAGAAGTACTCCGCCTTCGGGATAGGAGGTTGAAGCCGTAGGCTGACCCGCTTGAAGTCTTGAGATAGGATGTGTCATGTTAAAGCACGACAGAAGCACTTTTTTTTCTAAAGTCCAATTTTCGGATTGGCACCGAACACTTGATCTTGTTCGGACGTCAAGTTTTTACTGACGTTTTTTTGGTTTTCCAAGCTTATGGCACTTTTAAACTATTTGTGTGTTTTCAGCACAAGTCTCGCAGTGCAATGCCGGACACCTTTATAGATTCGGCAAAAACATTCTCGGATATTGCTATATATGCATCGGTTTCGAATTGTGTCTTCGGTCAATAGTTGGGTTGCCCGGCTCCTGCGCTTGCCTCCTACGTTTCGCTTTGTTCGGCTAGGTGTGCAAAGGGAGAACCACTGCGATTGTGCTTCCGGCTCTCATGGTTAAGCACCTCAGTGGAGAAAGCCGAAAACTGACTGTCACAATAAGCGTAAACTGGTCAGCGATCCGATGACGGTGTTAAATGATGATCCATTCATAACAATGGCCGAAGTGTTTATGGCTTGACCTCGACTGTCGCCGAACACTACCGGGGGCTAGTAACTGGCCTCCCATACTAAATCCTCAATATTTTGCTCTTACGTTGGAGCTGAGGTTTCATGATCATGCTTAGCATGACAACCCAAAGAAAGGAACCGATAGCGGGACTATTTTCTTTGGAATACATTTCTTCTGTTAAACAGTAATATAACATATCTCTCTGCGTACCTTTGTTTATAAAACCGTATGACCAGATTGCCTTGTTTGTTGTAAATCTTTGCCCTCATAAAGGCTTTATAAAGTAGGACAAACACTCCTCGGCTATTGGCCGAGGAGGTGGAAGCCGATGGTCGGTCAACAAAGTTTGGTACAATGCGGATCCGAGCATTAATGACGTAAAGTACTTGGATACATAGAGTCATTACACATAATTTGTGATTTTACTATGGATATTGATCCCTAATTCGGCCACCCGTGTCTGCATTAAGGCTCGGGGGCTACTGGGCTTCGGGCTTATTATTTACAAATATTAAAGGGGCACATCAATCCCCTGATCTGGTGTTGCCACCCGGCCAGTGTCTCGGGGGCTACCGCATTGCCTGTTCAATGCAGAAGATTTTAAGTGCAATACAATTGCCGAGGAGATTTTGATCCTCAGGTTGGTCGGTGGCACCCAACCTGAGTCTCGAGGACTAAGCACGCCGCTTTTTGTGTCCCGAAGTATTCTGCCGAGCTAGGACTTGATCCTCAGGCCGATTTTGCAAATCAACCTGAGTCTCAGCGGCTACTGGGATCAGCGGTCTTACGTCATCCTTCAGGTGCATCTCGGGTTTTAGACCGATACACACCTTGAGGGCTACTGGCCATATATCTCAGCAGAGAATAAATTGCAATAATAAAAAATATTGACAAAAAACCGGCCCACAGTCAGGGTGGTGCACCACCTCAGAAGTAGTCCGGCATAAAGCTCGGGCGCTAGTGGCTGGCTCCATAGAGGGCATTTCCGGCATTAAGCTCGGCTAAACTCCTTCAACTTTTTTGAATTAAGGTGATATGACACCTCAGATATAGTCCGGCGTTGGAGCTGGGACACTGTCTGGCGTTGGAGCTCGGATACAGTCCGACGTTGGAGCTTGGACATAGTCTGGCGTTGGAGCTCGGATACATTCCGGCGTTGGAGCTCGGAAGTGGTCCGGCATTGGTGCTCGGCCGCAAAAGATACCTCGAATGCAGCGCGGCGTTAGAGCTCGGACGCAAGAGGACACTGCCTCCCAGGAACAACTTCAAACCCGAGGTGTGGCATAAAAATAACAAGGCATTGATAAAGGCCGGAAACTTAAAGGGGCTCCTCGGATACCCGACATGTAAACCTATCGAATGCATTTCGGCGATCCTCAAGATCGAAGATGACAAGATTTGTTGAACCAGTTTTCAAGACAGTCAACTGAAGATGAAGAACAGTTCGGAAGAATCGAGGAGCGTCCCTAACTTGAAGACCGGTTCAGGGGGCTACTGACGGTGTCCTGGACTAGGGGGTACTCATCACATCATCTCCCGATTAGTTGGATTGGGCCGAGGACCCCCATGACCGCATACTCATGGGCCAGTTCGGACAGCTGCCGCATACAAGGAAGATTCCACAAGACTTGGCGATCAAGACAAGGACTCCACCCCATCGGCGTATTCGGCTAGGACTCTTGTTATCCTAGGCCTCTGGTGCATTATATAAACCGAGGCCAGGCTAGTCGATAGAGATATACAACAATCATACCATAGGCTAGCTTCTAGGGTTTTAGCCTCTACGGTCTCGTGGTAGATCAACTCTTGTACTACCCATATCATTAATATTAATCAAGCAGGACGTAGGGTATTACCTCCATCAAGAGGGCCCGAACCTGGGTAAACATCGTGTCCCCTGCCTCCTGTTACCATCGATCCTAGACGCACAGTTCGGGACCCCTACCCGAGATCCGCCGGTTTTGACACTGACAGGTAATGTCAACAATAATAGTTCATGAAAACTCACATCCAATTAGCCATATATACCAGGATCTTTCCAACATACCGTGCTTGCCAAAGGATAAAATGTAAAAAGTAAGGGTGAAGATCACCATGACTCTTATGCAAGGTAGGAGATAAAAATAAAAGATAGGCCCTTCGCAGAGGGAAGCAGAGGTTGTCATGCGCTTTTATGGTTGGATGCACAAAATCTTAATGCGAAAGAACGTCACTTTATATTGCCACTTGTGATATGGACCTTTATTATGCAGCCTGTCGCTTTTATTTCTTCCATATCACATGATCGTATAAAGCTTATTTTCTCCCACACTAATAAGTCATACATATTTAGAGAGCAATTTTTATTGCTTGCACCGATGACAACTTACTTGGAGGATCTTACTCAATCCATAGGTAGGTATGGTGGACTCTCATGGCAAAACTGGTTTAAGGGTATTTGGAAGCAAACGTAGTATCTCTACTTGGTGCGATGAATATGGCTAGCATGAGGGAGAAAGGCAAGCTCAACATGTTGGAGGATCCAAGACAATATAATTTATCTCAGATGTAAGAAAACATAACCCATTACGTTGTCTTCCTTGTCCAACGTCAACTCTTTAGCATGTTATATTTTAATGAGTGCTCATGATCATAAAAGATGTCCAGGATAGTATATTTATATGTGAACCTCTCTTTCTTTATTACTTCCTATTGATTGCAACGATGACCAAAACTATGTTTGTCAACTCTCAACAACTTTTATTCATCATACTTTTTCTATGTGAGCTCATTACTATCCATAAGATCCATATGATCTCTTTGTTTCCTTTTTATTATTTCTCTTTTCTTTTATTCACTTAGGATCATGGCAAAATAATCAGGCCCTTGACTCAACACTAATCTTTATTATATATAGCTCATGGACTCGATTACATAGAAGGATCATAAAGCAAAACTCACAACTAGATCATACTAAAAGCTTTTATTCTACTAGATCAAGATATTATCAAAAGGATCGAACTAAGAAAAATGGTAAAGATAGAAGTGATGGTGATACGATACCAGGGCACTACCCCAAGCTTGGCAGTTGCCAAGGGGAGTGCCCATACCCATGTGATTATGTCTCCTTTGTTGGTGAAGAAGGTGGGGTTGTTGATGATGGATAATCGCACATCGAGCGTAGGAGGTCTTCTAACTTGCAGATAATGCCTTTGAGTGCGATGATATGCTCCTTCAACAAAATATTTTCATGTGTGAGATACTTATTTTGCATACGAGCTAACTCAATCATCTTGAAATCTTCGATCTCATTTTGGCTAAGAAGATTGTGATCAAGTTGAAGGATGTCTTCTATTGCCGGAGCTTGGTCCTCCGTGGCCTTCTTGATCCCTTCATCCTTGTTGATCTCCATGGGTTCTTCTCTCTTCAGCTCTATCTTCATTAGCCAAGCATCATTGCCCTCATGGTTGGAGGAGGAGGGAGATGACATAATGCCTGGCCTTGACAACCCTGACAGAAAATAGCTCGAAACAAAGACAAGAGATATTTGCGTGATACGGTGGTCAAAACCCCGGGAGATTATATAATGAATTTTTACCGACCAAAATACGTATCGTGTAAGAAAACGGAGTCCAGAAAGCGCACGAGGTGCCCACGAGGTAGGGGGCACGCCTAGTAGGGTAGGGCACGCCCTCCACCCTCGTGTCCTTCCCGGACTGCTTCTTATTTTTCTATTTTTCTAAATATTCCTAAATGGAGAAGTATTGCCTTAAAAACTGTTTTGGAGTCGGTTTACTTACAGTACCACATACCTATTCCTTTTCGGAGTCTGAAACGTTCCGGAAAGTGTCCCTTATGTATTCCTCCGGAGTTATGGTTTCAATAACATTGGTTTCAACATTTATGGGATTACCTGAGATATAATGTTTGATTCTTTGACCGTTCACCACCTTCGGATTTGTGCCTTCGAAGTTGTTGATTTTTATGGCACCGAAACGATAGACCTCCTCGATAACGTAAGGACCTTCCCATTTAGAGAGAAGTTTCCCTGCAAAAAATCTTAAACGAGAGTTGCATAGCAATACATAATCACCTACATTAAACTCACGCTTTTGTACCCTTTTATCATGCCATCTTTTAACTTTTTCTTTAAACAACTTGGCATTTTCGTAGGCTTGGGTTCTCCATTCATCGAGTGAGCTAATATCAAATAACCTCTTCTCACCGGCAAGTTTAAAATCATAATTGAGCTCTTTAATAGCCCAATAAGCCTTATGTTCTAGTTCGAGAGGTATGTGACATGCTTTTCCATAGACCATTTTATACGGAGACATACCTATAGGATTTTTGTATGCAGTTCTATAGGCCCATAATGCATCATCAAGTTTCTTGGACCAATTCTTTCTAGACCTATTGACAGTCTTTTGCAAAATTAATTTAAGTTCTCTATTACTCAATTCTACTTGACCACTAGAGTGAGGGTGATAAGGGGATGCAATTCTATGATTAACATCATACTTAGCAAGCATTTTACGAAAAGCACCATGAATAAAATGTGAACCACCATCAGCCATTAAATATCTAGGGACTCCAAACCTTGGAAAAATAACTTCTTTAAGCATTTTAATAGAGGTGTTATAATCAGCACTACTAGTTGGAATAGATTCTACCCACTTAGTAACATAATCAACAACAACTAAAATATGTGTATAACCATTAGAGGAAGGAAAAGGCCCCATATAGTCAAAGCGCCAAACATCAAATGGTTCAATAACGAGTGAATAGTTCATAGGCATTTCTTGACATCTACTAATATTACCAATTCTTTGACATTCATCACAAGATAAGACAAACTTATGGGCATCCTTGAAGAGAGTAGGCCAATAAAAACCAGATTGCAATACCTTATGTGCAGTTCTATCTCCAGCATGGTGTCCTCCATAAGCTTCGGAGTGACACTTGCGTAGGATCTATTCCTGTTCATGCTCAGGTACACAACGTCTAATAACACTATCTACTCCCTCTTTATAAAGATGTGGGTCATCCCAAAATTAATGCCTCAAATCATAGAAGAACTTTTTCTTTTGCTGATATGTGAAACTAGGTGGTATGAATTTAGGAACAATGTAATTGCTCATCAGGAAAGCTATCATCAATAGGTAGTGGGTCATCAAGCACATTTTCTAACCTAGACAAGTTGTCTGCAATGGGGTTCTCAGCTCCCTTTCTATCAATAATATGTAAGTCAAATTCTTGCAGCAAGAGAACCCATCTAATAAGTCTAGTTTTAGCATCTTTCTTTTCCATGAGATATTTAATAGCATCATGATCAGTGTGAATAGTTACTTTAGAATCAACAATATAAGGTCTGAACTTATCACAAGCAAATACAACTGCTAAGAATACTTTTTCAGTAGTAGCATAATTTATTTGAGCATTGTCTAGGGTTTTACTAGCATATTGAATAACATTTAATTTCTTATCAACCCGTTGCGCTAGAACATCACCTACAGCATAATCACTAGCATCACACATAGTTTCAAAGGGTAAATTCCAATCAGGTGGCTGAACAATAGGTGCAGAGATCAATGCTTTCTTAAGTATTTCAAATGCTTCTACACAATCATCATCAAAGACAAATGGTATATCTTTTTGTAATAAATTAGTCAGAGACCGAGAAATTTTTGAGAAGTCCTTAATGAACCTCCTATAAAAACCGGCGTGACCAAGTAAACTTATTATACCTTTTATGTCCTTGGGACATGGCATCTTTTCAATAACATCAACCTTGGCTTTATCAACTTCAATACCTCTTTCAAAAACTTTATGCCCCAAGACAATACCTTCATTAACCATAAAGTGGCACTTTTCCCAATTCAAGACAAGATTAGTTTCTTCACATCTCTGCAAAACTCGATCAAGGTTGCTCAAGCAATCATCAAAAGAAGATCCATAGACGGAGAAATCATCCATGAAAACTTCACATATCTTTTCACGAAAGTCAGAGAATATAGCCATCATGCATCTTTGAAAGGTAGCAGGTGCATTACATAAACCAAAAGGTATACGTCTATAAGCAAAAGTACCAAAAGGGCAAGTAAAAGTAGTCTTTGATTGATCCTTAGCTGACACAGGTATTTGAAAGAAACCAGAATAACCATCTAGAAAGCAAAAATGTGTATGTTTGGATAATCTTTCTAGCATTTGATCGATAAAAGGTAAGGGGTAATGATCCTTTTTAGTGGCCTTATTTAATTTGCGGAAATCAATTACCATCATATAACCTGTAATAGTTCTTTGAGGAATCAATTCATCTTTATCATTAGGAACGCCAGTAATACCTCCCTTCTTAGGGACACAATGGACAGGGCTTACCCACGGACTATCAGCAACGGGATAGATTATACCTGCCTCAAGGAGATTTAGTATTTCCTTTCTTACCACTTCTTTCATTTTAGGATTCAGCCATCATTGATGATCACGAACTGGTTTAGCATCTTCTTACAAATTTATTTTATGTTGGCATAGAGTGGGACTAATGCCCTTAAGATCATCAAGAGTATACCCAATAGAAGCACGGTGCTTCTTCAGAGTTTTCAATAATCTCACTTCCTCATGCTCTGAAAGGTTAGCGCTAATAATAACAGGATATATCTTCTTCTCATCAAGATAAGCATATTTAAGAGTATCAGGCAATGGTTTAAGCTCAAACACATGATCACCCTTGGGTGGAGGAGGATCCCCTAGGATTTCAACACGCAAATTGTGTTTCAGAATAGGTTCCTATTTAAAGAATACTTCATCTATTTCCCTTCTTTCATTCATAAACATATCATTTTCATGGTCTAGCAAATATTGTTCTAAAGGATCACTAGGAGGTACGGCAATATAAGCAAGACCAATAATTTCATCCTTACTAGGTAATTCTTCTGCACGGTGTTGTCTACTAAATTTAGAGAAATTAAATTCATGAGACATATCATCTAAACCAATAGTAACAACATCCTTTTTGCAATCTATGTTGGCATTAACAGTGTTCAAGAAGGGTCTACCAAATATAATGGGACAAAAGCTATCTTGTGGGGAACCAAGAACAAGAAAATCAGCAGGATATTTAGTTTTCCCACACAATACTTCAACATCTCTAACAATTCCCATTGGTGAAATAGTATCTCTATTGGCAAGTTTAATTGTGACATCAATATCTTCTATCTCAGCAGGTGCAATATCATGCATAATTTCTTTGTATAAGGTGTAAGGTATTGCACTAGCACTAGCACCCATATCACATAAGCTATGATAACAATGATCTCCTATTTTAACAGAAATAACAGACATGCCTACCACAGGTCTGTTTTTATCTTTAGCACAAGGTTTAGCAATTCTAGCAGTCTCATCAAGGAAATGAATAACATGCCCATCAATATTATCAGACAAGAGATCTTTAACAATAGAAATATTAGGTTCGACATTAACTTGCTCAGGAGGTGTATAAGTTTTAATATTGCTTTTACGAACCACAGTTGAAGCTTTAGCATGATCCTTTATCCTAACAGGAAAAGGTGGTTTCTCAACATAAGAAGTAGGAACAATAGGATCATTATAAGTGATAGTCTTTTCTTCAACTTTAATAGGTGCAAATACTTTTACTTCTATGGGAGGATGATATTTAAACCACTTCTCCTTGGGGAGATCAACATAAGTAGCAAAAGATTCACAGAAAGAAGCTACTATTTCAGAGTCAAGTCCATATTTAGTGCTAAATTTACGAAAAACATCAGTATCCATAAAAGATTTAACACAATCAAACCTAGGTGTTATACCTGACTCCTTACCTTTGTCGAGGTCCCAATCTTCAGAGTTGCATTTAATTCTTTCCAATAAATCCCATTTGAATTCAATAGTCTTCATCATAAAAGAGCCAGCACAAGAAGTATCAAGCATGGTGCGATTGTTATCAGAAAGCCGAGCATAAAATTTTTGAATAATCATTTCTCTTGAGAGCTCATGATTGGGGCATGAATATAACATTGATTTAAGCCTCCCCCAAGCTTGAGCGATGCTTTCTCCTTTGCAAGGCCAAAAATTATATATATAATTGCGATCACGATGAACAAGATGCATATGATAAAACTTCTGATGAAATTCCAATTTCAACCGTTTGTAGTTCCATGACCCCATATCATCACATAGCCTATACCATGTCGATGCATCTCCCTTCAAAGATAAAGGGAAGACCTTCTTCTTAACAACATCTCTGGGTACACTTGCAAGCTTAAATAATCCACAAACTTCATCCACATATATTAGATGCTCATCGGGATGCTTTGTTCCATCTCCTACAAAAGGATTAGCAAGCAGTTTTTCTATCATACCCGAAGGAATTTCAAAGCAGACATTTTCATTTTCATTTTCATTTTCAGTAGGTTGAGTAGGTTGAGGAGCAACTCTTTGCTCTACTGGCCGGGGTGAAGATACCCCGAACAAGCCCCTCAGAGGATTACTTTCCATAGTAACAAGTGACAGTAGATTTCAGCACACAATATAAAAATTTTCCTTACCAAATTCCACCTACCAAAGGCGCTTCACTCCCCGGCAACGGCGCCAGAAAAGAGTCTTGATGACCCACAAGTATAGGGGATCTATCTTAGTCCTTTCGATAGGTAAGAGTGTCGAACCCAACGAGGAGCAGAAGGAAATGATAAGCGGTTTCCAGTAAGGTATTCTCTGCAAGTACTGAAATAAGTGGTAACAGATAGTTTTGTGATAGGATAATTTGTAACGAGCAACAAGTAACAAAAGTAAATAAAGTGCAGCAAGGTGGCCCAATCCTTTTCGTAGCAAAGGACAAGCCTGGACAAACTCCTATATAGAGAAAAGCGCTCCCGAGGACACATGGGAATATCGTCAAGCTAGTTTTCATCATGTTCATATGATTCGCGTTCGGTACTTTGATAATTTGGTATGTGGGTGGACCGGTGCTTGGGTACTGCCCTTACTTGGACACGCATCCCACTTATGATTAACCTCTATTGCAAGCATCCGCAACTACAACAAAAGTATTAAGGTAAACCTAACCATAGCATGAAACATATGGATCCAAATCAGCCCCTTATGAAGCAACACATAAACTAGGGTTTAAGCTTCTGTCACTCTAGCAACCCATCATCTACTTATTACTTCCCAATGCCTTCCTCTAGGCCCAAATAATGGTGAAGTGTCATGTAGTCAATGTTCACATAACACCACTAGAGGAGAGACAACATACATCTCATCAAAATATCGAACGAATACCAAATTCACATGACTACTAATAGCAAAACTTCTCCCATGTCCTCAGGAACAAACGTAACTACTTACAAAGCATAAACGTGTTCATAATCAGAGGGGTATTAATATGCATATAGGATCTGAACATATGATCTTACACCAAATAAACCAACTAGCATCAACTACAAGGAGTAATTAACACTACTAGCAACCTACTAGCACCATTCCCGGACTTGAAGACAAGAATTGGATACAAGAGATGAACTAGGGTTTTGAGAGGAGATGGTGCTGATGAGGATGTTGATGGAGATTGCCCTCTCTCGATGAGAGGAGTGTTGGTGATGACGTTGGCGATGATTTCCCCCTCTTGGAGGGAAGTTTCCCTGGTAGAACAGCTCCGCCGGAGCCCTAGATTGGTTCCGCCAAGGTTCCGCCTCGTGGCGGCGGAGTTTCATCCGAGAAGATGGCTTCTGATTTTTTCCCTCGAAAGACTTCATATAGCAGAAGATGGCCACCGGAGGGCCACCAGGGGGCGTGGGCAAGGTGTGCCCCCCTGGTGAACTTCTTCCACTGAGTATTTTTTATATATTCTGAAAACGTCTTCCGTGAAGTTTCAGGACTTTTGGAGTTGTGTAGAATAGGTCTCTAATATTTGCTCCTTTTCCAGCCTAGAATCCCAGCTACTGGCATTCTCCCTCCTTATGTAAACCTTGTAAAATAAGAGAGAATATGCATAAGTATTGTGACATAATGTCTAATAACAGCCCATAATGCAATAATATTGATATAAAAGCATGATGCAAAATGGACGTATCAGAAGGCGAACTCAGCGATGTAGCTGGCCCGGGAGGCGATCCGGCCGGCTTGCTCCTGCAAGAGCTGCTTCGAACCGGCCCGCTGGCCCATCAACGCGTCCAGCTGCAGGTCCAGATGCCAGGATAGTGTGAACCGGAGCGCCATCTCAGCACCGGCATGAGTGGCGGAGATGCGCCACTCGCCAAGCCGGTCCGGCCCCATCTCCAACCAACATGCCAGGCGCGAGAAGCTGCTCGGTTGGATGGAGTCCGGCCATAGGGCCATCGTCATTGTGGTGCCGGCCTGGGACAGCCGCCCCAACTGCGTTCCCAGGACCTGCAGGCAGGCCTCAGCAGCAGCGATGATCTCCGGGAAGGTCCAGGCCACCCATGGATCCGTCCCGGACCCAACGATGCCGGTCGGGTCGCGCTGATAGCGGACGTCTTCCTCCGCCAGCCACTGCGTCTCTGGGAAGGCCCCTGCCGCAAAGGAAGAAGCGAGTTAGAAGAAGAACAACAAGGAAGAAGGCCGGATCCCGACCCGGCAAACGACAAGAAAAAGCACTTACTAGAGAAGGACTGTTCCAGGTGTTGCGCCTCAAGCAACGTACCACGCCGCTCCTGTTCGATGGCACGGTTGCGCTCCTCGAGCGCCTTCTCCAGATCGTCCGCCTTGGCAAGGGCCGCCTTCAGCTCGGCGTCCTTGTCTTCGGCCGCCTTCTCGGCCGCCTCGCAGCGACGGGCCTCGTCCTGACGGGCCCCCTCAACTGTGGTGACCTGCCCCCGCAGGCGATCCACCTCGGCATGGAGCCGGCCCTTATCGTCGGCCAGCTAGCCGCGCTGCTGGTCTGCCTCCACCAGGGCCTGCTGCGCCTCTGCCACCTTTGCGGCTTCCGCCTTAAGGAGCTCGACCTCGGCCTCGAGGCGGCTCTTGTGACCCGCCAACTGCTCATGCAGCCGGTTGGCCTCGTCGAGAGACCGCCGAGCCGCAGCCGCCTCCGCCCTCACCTGCGCCGCCTCGACGCCAAGACGGCCGGTGTCGGCAACAAGCCGGTCGTAGTGATAACCGGCCCGGAGCAGACGAGTCCGCCAGGACAACACCTCCGCTGTGAAAAAGAAGGACTCGACAGAAGAAAAAAGCAAGACTTAAGATTTAGCCCAACTGTTACACAGTTGGCCCGAATCTTGGAGGCTACACCCAGTGGGTGCGCTAGCGCGCCCCCACTAGAAAAGAGCACAAGAATACCTGCAGCGACGTGGAGCTCCTCCTCCTTGGCGGCAAGCTGCTCCATGAGCTCCCAGTGCTTGCCCAGGAGACGATTGTAGGCGGCGACCCGGAAGGCGTCGAGATGCTGAAGAAAGCAGAAATCAGAACAAGGCCAACACTCTAAAGATTCGATCCAACTACTATGTAGTTGGCCCGAACCTTGGGGGCTACACCCAGTGGGTGCACTGGCGCACCCCCACAAAGAAGAAACTACAAGAAGACTTACTAGAACGACGCGCTTCAGGTCGTGCATTCGCTCCACCTCGGCCTGGGCGAAGGCCTCGAGCCGTTCTGTCCGGCCCCATAGGCGGCGACTGACAGCGTCCAGCGCCGCCTCCTCCTGGGTCTGAGGCCCGAAGACAACGGCGCCCCCGCTCCGCGCCGGCTGCGGCATGGCAACTCGGCGCCCTCCCTGCCCGGGCACTAAGGCGTACTCCCTGCTGGCCGCTCGCGACGTGGCCAGCACCTCCTCCGACACCCCTCCCAGCGCAACCGACGACCCGGACGCCGGGACGCCCTGCGTCACCGTCTCTGACCCGGACGTCGGGACGCCCTGCGTCACCGTCTCTGACCCGGACGTTGGGACGCCATGCGTCACCATCTTCGACCCAGCTGCCGGGGTGGCCTCCGGCACCTTTGCCCGCGGTGCCTCCTCCAAAACCGGCGGCGCCTCCGACACCGCCGCCCGCAGCATCTCTTCCAAAATGACGCCGCCTCCACCACCATCAGTCCCCGCTCGCTCGACCACGTCGGCCCGCGGCGGGGTGTCATCCACCACCTTCACGACCTCCCTGTCGGGGATCACCACCTCAGCCCGGTCTCCACGGCCGCGCTCCCTCACCGACGACGGCTCAAAGACCGTCGCCGCCACCACCGTGCCCTTCGGCATCTCGCGCCAGGCCAGCTCCGCGCCGGCTCACACCCATGCCGCCGCCACATCGGTCCAAGCCTGGACCAACGCCGCCTCCAGCTCCGCCTCGGCCCGGTTCCTGTCCCGCCAGGCCAAGGTTCCTGTCATCGTTCGTATCCAGGCCAAGGTCCGAGTCGACCCGTCCCTCCACCTCGGCCTGGTCGGCGAGGTCGGACCGGCTCCTGCGGAACGCGGCCTCTTCGACGGCCGCGGCTTCCGCCGCCGCCCTCGCCAGCGCGATTGGTGACCTGAAGAAGAAGACAGAATGAGCAGAAAAGAAACAAGACTAGCTCAAGGAAAAAAAATCTGAGCAGAAACAAGAGATGAAGCTTACCCCGCCAAGACCGGGACTGGGGTTGGCCTCCCGTGCCCGCCGCCGTGCTTCCTCTTGGCCGGCCTCCCGGCCTCCGCCGGGTCCGCCGTGCGCTTTGGGGCCCGGGGTCGCGGCATGATGCTGTCTTTCCCATGCGGGTGGCTCGGCGTCGCCCCATGCGAGCACCTGGCTCCGCCCGCATCGCCGCCTCCCCCGCCCAACGCCACTACACTGATAACTGGCTCACCACCAACCGTTTTGTGCCACGGTCAGTAATTCAAGACACATGAAGAAAAACACGAGACTTACTCGCACGACACTCAGCGCCGGCATTGGACTCGGCCTCCTCCTCCCTGCCATGAGCCACGGGCTCCTCTGGCGCCATCGGCGCCACCTGCGATGGGGCCCAGGTGTAAGGGTGCCGAATCGCGTTCAGAAGTACCCCCCGCGTCGCGTCAGGATGGAAGAGAAGGTGCGCGGCAGCAAAGTAAGAAGACCAGACACTCACCTGCGGCGCCGGGTTCGACTGGTTGTACAGCGCCTTGCCGAACCGCCAATCCTCCCCAAGGTTGGCCTTAGAGATGTCATTCACGCCGCGCGTGATCTGCTCCGCGGACAGCCGCGTCAACCCCATGCGGTTGGGGTCTTGAAGGCCGACCATTTCGCCGATGAAGCAGGAGCGCCCCTGAAGTTGAAGGACCTGACACATGATGAACGCGGCGAGGAGGTCGGTGCCTGTGTGCCCCTCCTGTGTCCTCATCACCGTCACCCGCTCGCAGGGATTGACGATCTCCTACGACGGGCGCCTGGGCGAGTAGCCCCAGTTCGTCTTCGCCCGTGGCGGTGCGATGGCGAAGGCCGGAAGGTTGATGCGATCCGCACCAAGGTTGCGGACGTAGAAGGAGTTCTGCCACTTCTTGGCAGAATCCTCTAGCAGGATCTTGGGGAAATCCGCCCCCGACCGCTTCGAGATGATGGCGGCGCCGCAATCAACGAACTCCCCGGCCGACGGGACCTGCTGCTTCAGGGGGAAGAAGCACGCCCAGAGGTCGATCGTAGGCTCGACCCCCTAGGTACCCCTCGTAGAGGGTGACGTAGCCGAAGAGCTGGACGATGGCGCCGGCGCCAAGATGATGCGGAACTCCAAGAACACGCCGAAGAAGGTGGTCGCCGGCAGCCCAAACCCACGCTCGAAGTGCGTGAGGAAGACCACGCGCTCCTGCCCCTCGGGCCGAGGCCTCTACTCGCCGCGCGGCAGGTGCCGCGACGCCCGAAGTTGGGTGATGTCCTCGGAGGTGACATTCGAACCCAGCCAGGCCGACGGCAGCGACATGATCAAAGGAAGAAGAAGGAAGATGGACGGCGAAGGAGTTCTGCTCGGAGCAGCGGGCGCTGCAGTGCGTCAGTTGCAAAGAGCGGAGCGAGAGCAAAGGGACAGGAGGGCGTGAGCGAGAATAATGTCCGCCGCCCCCCCATTTATAACCCTCGGTTTGAACATGGGGAAGTGGGGAAGTGGGATCGTATGCATGCGCCCGTTCCACTACCCCACAATAAGTGCGCACGTACACGCGTAGTAACTGCCCGGGGAAGAGCAACCGGCCCCAGGACGCTGCAATAAATCCGCGCGCTTGGGTCGAGGGCATGCGGCGGTGGGCCCCATCCCGTCGCCCGGTCCCGTCATGCGCGTGGACTGTCAGGCCCCTCCGACTTCCGGGCACCACGTGGCGCCCGCGCAAAGCCCGAGGGATTTCCCCAAGATTCGGCGGACTTCTCAGTCCCCGCCACGGCCGGGATGCCACGATCTGGTTTCCGAGAAAACCAGCACACAGTGGGTCTTGCCGGACCCGACGCTCATAGAATCCACCTTGCTTAAGGGGGAAATGCGAAGGCCCACTCATCCGAAGACGGCGGACCTTCACAGCTTCGGGGACTACTGTCAGGGGGATGGACCCCGGGCAGGCAACGGAACCCGGATCCTCTTAAAAAAACAGGGTTGGCGCACCGCCCCTCAATACCTACACGCGCTTGGCCGGGTCGCTCGACCCGGCCAAGCCCTGCAAGCCGACCAGACTAGCCGACCCGGCAAGACACGTCGACTCGGTCCCAACGACTAGCACAAGACAGCCGAACGCGGCACGACCAAAGCCTCCTCAACAAGCCAGCGCCATCCGTGGCGTGCTACGCAATCCAGCCGCTGGTCAACTCCCGTCCCATCCAGGCCATATTATGGGGACGAGACTTCAATCAACGATGACCAAGGCAACAGTGCCCCGTCCATGCCTCTAGTCAGTAGGAACGTGGCAACAGTGCCCCTCACCTACCTGCTGACCAGGGCCGGCGTGGCTACAGTGCCCCCGCCCTCACCACTGACGATAACAAGCGGCAACCTGACGGAGAGCACTGTACGCGACTCGACTCGGCCACACCCTGACGATCGACAAGACGGTGCACAGTCCCCCTAGGCATGCGGGGCCCACACCTAGGGGAACCCGGCTAACCACAAGCCCTTAGCGGGACCCAGCCCGGGTCCGCAGACACCGATAATACGGACCCACCGACATGTAACATTACCATTGTACCCTCAGGGGGTTGGACTATAAAACCCCTCGGGAGCCCACGATCATACGGGGGCGAGCGAGAGGGCATGCAAAAATACATATGAGAGAGAAGCAAGTAAGCATAGGACTAGCCACAAAACAGCAACACCGGAGAGAAGGAGCAGCCCAAGCCTTGGCCAGCTTCCTTCCTCCTCCATACAGCTCCAGGAGCAACATTGTACTATCGATCATCCAACTACACTAGGCAGGACTAGGGGTATTATCTCTCCGGAGAGCCCCGAACCTGGGTATGTCCGGCGTCCCGCGCCCGCTCATGCCAACCCCGCCTCTGGAGTCTACCAGCGCCCTCGAGCCTCCTCCTCTCTTTAGCCATCCCTTGGCATCTGCCATGCGCCCACCATGACAACGAGAGAGAGAGAGAGATTAAACACATAGCTATTGGTACAAACCCTCAGCCCCAAGGGTGAACTACTCCCTCCTCATCGTGGTGGCCACTGAGATGATGAAGATGGACACCGGAGATGATTCCCCCCTCCGGCAGGGTGACGGAAAGGGTCTAGATTTGTTTTCCATGGCTACAAAGCCCTGTGGCGGCGGGACTTATGATCTAGGGTAACCCCTGATGGTTTCTCTATTTATAGAATTTTCTGGCATTGGTTTCACGCTAAGATGGACCTCGAGGTGAGCACAACCCACCGGGGCCAGCCAAGCCCACCAGGCGCGCCCTGGTGGGTTGTGCCCTCCTCGTGGCTCTTCTAGCCCTCCCACGAAGCTTCGAGGGTCTATTTTGTTCCAAAAAAATCATCAAAAAGTTTCAGTTCATTTGGAGAACTTTCATTTCTGCACAAAAAAACAACACCACGGTAGTTCTGCTGAAAACAACGTCAGTCCAGGTTAGTTCCATGCAAATCATACCAAAACCATATAAAATTGTTGTAAACATGGCATGAATACTTCATAAATTATAGATATTTTGGAGATGTATCAGTGCTTGATGGGTCGGAGCTAGAAGAAGTTCGACTACATGAACCGCGTTGTCAAACGCTTCCGCTTTCGGTCTACGAGGGTACGTAGACACACTCTTCCCCTCGTTGCTATGCATCTCTATGGAAAGATCATCGCGTGTGCATAGAATATTTTTTTCCATGCAACGTTTCCCAACAGTGGCATCCGAGCCAGGTCTATGCGTAGATGATGTGCACGAGTAGAACACAAAGAGTTGTGGGCGGTGATAGTCATACTGCTTACCACCAATGTCTTATTTTGATTCGGCGGTATTGTGGGATGAAGCGTCCCGGACCAACCTTAAATGTCCATGCACATGAGACCGGTTCCACCGACAGACATGCAACTAGTTTTGCATAAAGGTGGCTTGTGGGTGTCTGTTTCTCCTACTTTAGTTGAATCGAATGTGACTGCGGTTGGTCCTTGAAGAAGATTAAAATAGCAAACTTGACGAAATACCGTTGTGATTTTTATGCGTAGGTAAGAACGGTTCTTGCTAGAAGCCCGTAGCAGCCATGTAAAACTTGCAACAACAAAGTAGAGGACGTCTAACTTGTTTTTTGCAGGGCATGTTGTGATGTGATATGGTCAAGACATGATGTGATAAACGTTATTGTATTATATGATCATGTTTTGTAAGATATCTGACAACCGGCAGGAGCCTTATGGTTGTCTCTTTATTGTATGAAATTCAAACACCATGTAATTGCTTTTCTTTATCACTATGCATTAGCGATAGTTGTAGAAGCAATAGTTGGCGAGACGACCACGACACTATGATGGAGATCAAGGTGTCGATACGGTGACGATGGAAATCATGACGATGCTTTGGAGATGGAGATCGAAAGCACAAGATGATGATGGCCATATCATGTCACATATTTTGACTGCATGTGATGTTTACCTTTTATGCATCTTATTTTGCTTAGTACCGCGGTAGCATTATAAGATGATCCCTTAACTAAAATTTCAAGGTATAAGTGTTCACCCTGAGTATGGATCGTTGCAACAGTTTGTCATGTTGAGACACCACATGATGATCGGGTGTGATAGACTCTATGTTCACATACAACGGGTGCAAGACAGTTTTGCACATGCGGAATACTCGGGTTAAACTTGACGAGCCTAGCATGTACAAACATGTACTCGGAACATTGGAGACCGAAAGGTCGAACGTGAATCATATAGTAGATATGATCAACATAGAGATGTTCACCATTGATGACTACTCCATCTCGCGTGATGATCAGACATGGTTTAGTTGATTTAGATCACGTATCATTTAGATGACTTGAGGGATGTCTATCTAAGTGGGAGTTCTTAAGTTATTTGATTAATTGAACTTAATTTATCATGAACATAGTCCTGATAGTATTTGCATATATATGTTGTAGATCAATGGCCCGTGCTACCGTTCTCCTGAATATTAATGCATTCCTAGAGAAAGCTAAGTTGAAAGATGATGGTAGAAACTACACAGACTGGGTCTGTAACTTGAGGATTATCCTCATTGCTGCACAGAAGAATTATGTCCTTGATGCACCAATAGGTGAAAGGCCTGCTGCAGGAGCAGTTGCTAATGTTTTGAACGTCTGGCAAGCTCAATCTGATGACTACTCGATAGTTCAGTGTGCCATGCTTTACAGCTTAGAATTGGGACTTCAAAGACGTTTTGAACGTAATGGAGCATATGAGATGTTCCAGGAGTTGAAGTTAATATTTCAAGCAAATGGCCGAGTTGAGAGATATGAAGTCTCCAACAAGTTCTATAGCTGCAAGATGGAGGAGAACAGTTCTGTCAGTGAACACATACTCGGAATGTCTGGATATCATAATCACTTGACTCAACTGGGAGTTAATCTTGCAAATGATATTGTTATTGACAGAGTTCTCCAATCACTGCCACCAAGCTACAAAGGCTTCGTGATGAAGTAAATATGCAAGGGATGGAGAAGACAATTCCCGAGCTCTTCGCAATGCTCAAAACTATGGAGGTAGAAATCAAGAAGGAGCATCAAGTGTTGATGGTTAACAAGTCCACTAGTTTCAAGAAAAAGGGAAAGGGAAAGAAGGGGAACTTCAAGAAGAATGGCAAGCAAGTTGCCACTCCCGGGAAGAAGCCCAAAGCTGGACCTAAGCCTGAAACTGAGTGCTTTTACTGCAAAGGGACTGGACACTAGAAGCGGAACTGCCCCAAGTACTTGGCGGATAAGAAGGGTGGCAAAGTGAAAAAATGTATATTTGATATACATGTTATTAATGTGTACCTTACTAATGCTCGTAGTAGCGCCTGGGTATTTGATACTGGTTCGGTTTCTCATATTTGTAACTCGAAACAGGAGCTACGGATTAAACGAAGATTGGCTAAGGACGAGGTGACGATGCGCGTCGGGAATGGTTCCAAGGTTGATGTGATCGCCGTCGGCACGCTACCTGTACATCTACCTTCGAGATTCGTTTTAGACCTAAATAATCATTATTTGGTGCCAGTGTTGAGCATGAACATTATATCTAGATCTTGTTTAGTGTGAGACAGTTATTCATTTAAATCAGAGAATAATGGTTGTTCTATTTATATGAGTAATATCTTTTATGGTCATGCACCATTTTTGTTGAATGTCGATTGTGGTGATACACATATTCATAATATTGATGCCAAAAGATGCAAAGTTGATAATGATAGTGCAACATATTTGTGGCACTGCCGTTTAGGTCATATTGGTGTAAAGCGCATGAAGAAACTCCATGCAGATGGGCTTTTGGGATCACTTGATTACAAATCATTTGATACTTGTGAACCATGCCCCATAGGAAGATGACTAAAACTCTGTTCTCCGAAACAATGGGGCGAGCCAGTGACTTATTGGAAATAATACATACCGTGTGGAATTGTCACGTCAGATGTCCTAGCAAAAGGACTTAGTCGTAGGGCCATCACAACTAGGAAGCTTAAAGGGGTTAATCAGGACAAAGGACACGAGAGGTTTATACTGGTTCAGCCCCGTACGGTGAATGTAAGCCCTAGTCTAGTTGATGTTGTATTGCTAGGTTTCGATGACCAAGGAGCGAATTAGGTAGCTTGGCTATCGATCTCTTGTTTTCTTGTCCTAAGGCGCCGCCGGGTCGTCCCCTTATATACACGGGTTGACGCCTGGCGGCCTACAGAGTACCGGCCGGCTCATAAAACATGTCCGGCTCGGTGACTTCTTTTATATGCCTTTCTTTACAAGTCTTTCTTTACATATGGCAGTTTACAATATTGGGCCTTAAGCCGCCTCTGGACTTAGGCCTTCTACAAGTCTTAATAAACTATTACCTTGAATATTATTGGGCTTCTTTTTGTAACCCACCATTGGGGTTGACCCGGCCCCTCATGGGCGGGTCATACCTGGTAGCTATATCCCCAACATTAGGCCTCAGGTTGACTTGAACTTTGTTCTTTGTCAATCTATAACACTTAGACGAAATCCATCTTCCTCTGTCTGAAGAAACACTGTAACCCGCCATGACGTCATCTTCTGAAAACATGAAAGCCTGCTATGACGTCATCTTCAATGGATCTTTTATCTTTTAATGTCTTTCGAGAATCAAGGCGTCCGTTTAGCTGGATAATAATTATTTTGGTCTTCCTCAATTTTTGCGCCTGCCTGTTCACTTCTTTCCCTTATAAATAGGCTTGGTCGGTCCTTCTTCTTTCTTCTTCTTCCTTCCATCTTCTCGCTACCTCTCTGCTTCTTGAGCTCTGTCGCTGCCGTAGCACTCACTGTTGCCCTCAACATCGGCCGCTGCATCACCCTGAGCTCGTCCAGAGAACCGCGGCGAGTCTTCGCAGTAGATCTGCATCTCATAATTTCGTTCTTTTTCACGCACTTAGATCTGTATTAGGGTTGCGAGTTCATCGTTGTTCTTCGCTGTTCATCATGGATCTTCTTGTAGTTCTTCCTCCGCAGCCTCTTATGATCCAAAAAGGAACACATAACTCGTGCGGTAGTTGTTTTGCATCCATTTTGTATACCCGTAGATCCCTTTTTCTGTACATATGCCTCATTATAACTCACGAACTCATCTATACTAGATTTTTAGGTCTAGAATATTTTCTTTTCGGAATGGCCATTTGATCCAAAGTAATAATGATAGCTTGGTAAACTTGTTTGTGCCAACACTTAGCCATTTTCTATTTCTAGCATCCTTTGAATATCTTTAGTCATGGCGGCTTATGACTCCGACTTTCCTTTATATGTCATTATCCCTTCTTTAAGCCGCCATGATTCATCTGTATCATGATCATCAACCTGTAACTTCATCAAATAAACTGAACCGGCAAATTACTTTCTTTTCAGCTTCCCCTTTTTCATCATGCCATCAAAAGCACCGACAGTCTACAACTGGGTACCCTCCACAGTAACTGAGGATAACTTGAAAGAGTTTGTCACCATTGGATTTTTGCCAGAGAAAAACATTATGTCTTATCGTGCTCCTGACCCGGACGAGGAACGACCTAATCCCAAAGACGGTGAAGTTATTGTGTTCACTGACCACATGAATCGGGGGTTTTCACCACCCGGCTCAAAGTTCTTCAGAGACGTTCTTCATTTTTTCAAACTTCACCCTCAAGATCTTGGACCCAATTCCATATCCAACATCTGCAATTTTCAAGTTCTCTGTGAGGTGTATCTTCAAGAAGAGCCGACTGTGGAACTCTTCAGAGAGTACTTTTATCTAAACCACAAGAATGAGTGTACCAATGGCCCTAGCTTGGAACTCGGTGGAATCTCAATTCAGCACCGACAGGGCGCCGTCTTTCCCTTAATAGTCTTACCGAGTCATCCCAAAGATTGGAATCAGACCTGGTTCTATTGCCAAGATACATCTCCAGCCAATGAAAAACCACTGCCGGGTTATCGCGCGGAGCGTATGGATTCCAAGTTTGTGCTCCCTGATAAGCTTACTGCTGCTAAACGCAAGAAGCTTATTCCATCTATTAAAAAGATCAATGCCTTACTGGGGAATGGCTTAATCGGAGTTGACTTGATCCGTTGCTGGATCTCGTGGCGGGTCATCCCTCTAAGCCGCCGATCCAAATTGATGTATGAATATGGCGGAGGCCCAGATGACTCTCTGCATCATAGCTCTGTACAACTAACTGAAGAATACATTGTTGCAATGTCAACCATCCTTGTGAACGGCAAGTATGAAGACTGCAGTAAGGTTGGGTTAAACCCCTTCTGTAAACTTAACCCGGCACCAGAGGTAAAAAAAACCCTGACCTCTTTCTCTTTTGTGCTTTGCTCAGTAGTTGTAAATACTTGGATGACCTTTTATCCTGTTTATTTATTTATAGGCCAAATATGACTTCTGGAAGGCCAAGTATGACCATAAAGCTTCCAAGAAGGCTAGAACTGCCACCATAGCCGCCAGGAAGACGACCCAGAGGTCCAAGAAGAAAAGGAGCACTGCTTCGGACCTGTTAAAGCTTGACGATGATACTGAGTCGGAGGTAGCCATTGACTCCCTTGGATAGTTTTTTAATAACCTTATTGACACTAACTATTGCCAGGACGACACAGGGGCCAGCCAGGTCGTAGAAGAAGAGGTAACTATTTCCTCCCACTCAGCCCATTTGCCAAGACAGAAACTTCAACTGGTAACCCGGAAAGTAAGGTTTTCACACCCTTTGGCTTATTTGGACCCTCATTTTCTTTTGAAAAAGCAGCAACATGAGAGCCACCGCCAGGTCTGGAATAATGACGACGATGAACCGCCTTCTGTTTTACAACAAACTCGTCGAAAACGCCAGAATGTGGTTTATTTCATCTTCATATTTTCCTTTCATTAATGAATCTATTCCTGGGTAAGGAAAAATCAGTTTTCCGTTGCCTCACTGACTTTATTTTACCTTTTACAGGAGGTTTCTCGCTCTTCTGGCGACTCATCTCAGACTCAGTTTCCGGCTTTCAAAACTGCTCGTGGGTAAGGAAAAATCAGTTTTCCTCTGTATCTTTAAAAACTGCATCCTTACACTAACTGTCTCATAAAACTTTTCTTAGCGGCCAAGCCAAATCCAAGAAGTCCAAGGTGATTAAGCCATCAGAAGACCCGAAGGTTCTTGCACCTGAGCCGGCCATGCCAACTCCTCCCTCTGAAACTGAAGCACCTGAAGACCCGGATGTTCATACTCAATCAGATCCTCCTGAGTTGTCAGCCGATGAGATCACCCTTAATCCGACTATCACTGAACCATCTAGTTCAGCTAACCCGCCAACAACTTCTGATACTGATGTGTTGATTACTGGTAGCCGATTTGTTGAATCGGGGACCCCCACTATGTTAGCCCGGCACACTGCTAAGCAAGAAGCCTTGGAGAAGCAGAAAGTGTGTTTTGATATCTCTCACTACACTCATCTGAATGATAGTGACATACTGTCCGGTTATCTCAGTCATGTTCATTCCAGTCATGAGTCGGAAATTGAGATGGTCAAGCAATTACAGCTAAAATATGAGGTATGTTCTCTGGTTCACTTATACTCTGCCAGCCCCCAAGTCTTCAAATGATGAACCTGAATGATCTATAGACTTTATGATATAGGTTGATACTTTGTCTCTAAGCTTTTCAAAAGTCCAACAAAGTAGCGTAAACTTCACCTGTAGTCCCCAAGGGCCGGCTCAATTTATCATAAATGAACCGGTACTTAACTTCATAACTGTCTTTTACTAGTCCCAATAAGTATTGCAATCTGGCTTAATCTTGAGAAACTTTCTGAATATCATGCATTAGCCCCCAAGTGCCAAGTGTTGTTACTTTGTAAAACACTTGGGACTTGAAACATATAAGAGTCGTAAAAAATTGCTTTGGCAGACATTAGCCCCCAAGTGTCAAGTGGTATTAGGGTGCATAGTACTTGAGACTTGACCCTTATAACTTTTAGTTTAATCCTTGATACACCTGTGTATGTTTTGTAGAATGCCCTATCTGAATTGGGCTCCCAATTAACTGATGCAAAGACCCGGCTGATGAATCAAGAGGCAGAAATCAAGACTACTGACTCTAAACTCCAATTGAGTCTTCCTGAGACAGAAAAATTGAAGACCAGCTTGACTGCAAAGAAGAAATCCTAGGCCGAAGAAAAGACGCTGCTGATACAACATGCTGAAATAGCTGAGGCGACTCTTGAGGAGGTTACCACGGAGCTCACCGGCTTAAAGAACCGGGTGTCTCAAATGGTCTCCGCCATATTTGGTAAGTCATCTATATTAATCACTTATACCTTCTTTTAACCCGGAATATAAGCCGCCTGCTGAGCCTTTGTTTAAAAAACACTCGCAGGTCCACGAAGTAAAAATCTGAGCCAAGACAGTGTGACCAAATTGAAGGCGATTTATACCTTAGTGGAGCAATTGTATACTGGCACTCAACGAGCACTTGCCACCATATCCTCTGCCAACCAAGGACCCAATCGGTTGAGCGATGTCTTGAAGAAGTTATCAATCTTACCTGCCAGGTTTCAAGAAGTCAAACGATCCTGTGCCAGAGCCGGAGCCCTGACTGCCCTGATCCTCTCCAAAGCCTGGGTGCCAGATCTAGACCCGGTGGATGTGGCTAAGGGGTACCCAACTGTGAAGGAAGACATGACTCCATTTGATCAAGATGACTTCATTGCCTGTGTGAGGGGAGTTCGACCTCAAGCTACCATTCTTGGAGATGAGACCAACATCGATAAATATCAGCCGGGTTTTGATATGGAGAATAAGAAGATGGTGACTCCCTCTTATAAGGTGACATATCTTATCCCGCCGGTTCATCAACACACTTTTGCTCTAGAAGTTGACCTGGCCGGCCTGATTGATGATGAGCCGGAGTTCATTGCTTTGAACGGTGTTGACTGGTCCAATCCCAGCTTCCAATCAGTAGAAGGAGATGAACCGGCGAGGGGAGAGTCATAACCATCGTGTGGGCTCTCAAAGCCTTGTAATAGATTTAGCTTAAAAACTGCATGTGTTGCTTATGCCATCGCACACAAAATGTTGCATATTACTCTTTGCCAGCACATCTTTGATTATATCTGCAATGTTTTAACTTTGCTCCTACAAAAAATGAAAGAGCTGGCCTGGCAGTTTAACATTGGACGGGTCAAAAACACCCGGTATATGTCTATTGGAAAAGATAAACAAGGCTAAAAAAACCTGTTCGTGAACAACACTGTCATACCTGTGCTTCTGGACTCTCGGTTTTCATGACTGGATGATGAGGTTGATGACCCAATCTTTTTTGAGAAGTCAATGCTTCCATATATCTGATGACTATCATGCCTTGGCGGCTTATTGTCAAATAATCGAGCTGGCTTAAATAAAAACCATACTGATAGTTTAGATTTGAGACAATAAAAACTAGTAAGACAAAATAGCAGATTTCAAACAACATAAATTTGGGGATTTCTGATTCGAATACGATCAGTAAACCGGACCAAAGGGGTTAAGCTAAGATTCAAATACGATCATATAGCCCCCAGTGGCTTTGGCGTTGCGTCGATCAAGAGAGTACCGACATATATGTTCTCTTTGGTTCGAATACGACCTATGTTTGAACAGGAAGCCCCCAAATGACCTTGAGAGGTTTTTAACGACCCTAATTCAAATACGATCCAAGTCGGACCCAAAAGGGGTTAAGCTATGATTCGGGTACGATCAAGAAGCCCCCTAGTGAGTTTGGCTTTGAGCCGATCAAGAGGGTTGCGACAGCTATGTTCTCTTTGGTTTGAATATGACCTATGTTTGAACAGGAAGCCCCGAAGTGACCTATGAGGTTTACAGCTAGATTCGAATACGATCATAAGCTGGACCAAAAAGGTTAAGCTAAATTCAGATATGATCAGCTCCTTAATAGTCACTTAAATAATGAAAATAGTAAAGCTTTATGATCTTTGAAGAGGAAAAAGACAGAAGTCCTGCTTTATTACTTATCATAATATATACAACGTCAAAGTATGTACATGACGAGAGCCGGTAGCTCAGGTGTAGTATGGCCGAAGCTGAGCAATGTTCCACGACCGGCGGGTCTCCTCCTCCGACTTACGTGAGTCTTTGTGCTCTCGAACGTCAATGAGGTAATATGACCCATTGTTTAAATTCTTGCTGACCACAAAAGGTCCTTCCCAAGGCGGGGATAGTTTGTGTGCATCAGACAGATCCTGGATGAGCCGGAGCACCAGGTCACCTTCTTGAAAGGTCCTGGACTTAACCAGGTGGTTGTGATAACGGCGAGGTCCTGTTGATAAATTGCTGATCAAGCTGCCGCTAAATCTCTCTCCTCATCTAACAAGTCAAGTGCATCCTGTCGGGCTTGTTCATTATTAGCTTCAACGTAAGCCGCCACGCGAGGCAAGTCATGACGGATGTCACTAGGCAGCACTGCTTCCGCTCCATAAACCATGAAGAAAGGTGTATAACCTGTAGACCTGTTAGGAGTGGTGTTGATGCTCCACAACACTGAGGGTAATTCCTCTTCCCAACAACTCGGCGTCCGTTGTAAGGGAACCATAAGCTGGGGCTTGAGACCTTTTAAGATTTCCTGATTTGCTCTCTCAGCCTGACCATTAGATTGAGGGTGAGCTACGGAAGAAACATCAAGCCGGATATGCTCACGTTGACAAAACTCCTCCATAGCACCTTGGGACAAATTAGTGCCATTGTCAGTGATAATGCTGTATGGAAAACCAAAGCGAAAAATCACCTTTTTCATGAACTGAACCGCTATGGCTGTATCACACTTACTCGCTGGCTCTGCCTCAACCCATTTTGTGAATTTGTCAACTGCCACTAAAAGATGTGTCTTTTTATCGTTGGACCTTTTGAAAGGTCCAACCATGTCAAGCCCCCAAACTGCAAACGGCCAAGTGATTGGAATCATCCGCAACTCTTGAGCCGGCACATGCGCTTGTCATGCAATTTTTTGTAACCATCACACCTACTGACCAGATCCTCTGCATCGGCGTGAGCCGTTAACTAGTAAAAACCATGACGAAAAGCTTTGGACACAAGAGACTTTGACCCGGCGTGATAACCACAATCCCCTTCATGGATCTCACGAAGTATTTCTTGACCTTCTTCAGGAGAAACACAACACTGAAACGCTCCAGTGATGCTGCGATGATACAAGTCTCCGTCAGAAATCGTCATTGACTTGGACCGCCGGGTTATCTGTCGGGCCAGGGTCTCATCCTCTGGCAACTCACCCGAGTCATGAAAGCCAGGAATAGTACTGTCCAATCTGGAATAACATGAATAGCCGCCACTAACTGTGCCTCCGGGTCAGGAATAGCCAAATCTTCCTCTGTAGGCAACTTAACAGTCCAAAAAGGTGTTAGGTGGTACCGGCTTACGCTGAGATCCCAACTGGCTTAAGGCATCGACCGCTTCGTTCTTTCTGCGGTCAATATGTTCCACTTGATAACCCTTAAAATGCCCTGCAACATCGTCGACCTCGCGGCAATAAGCCGCCATGAGAGGATCCTTGGAATCCCACTTGCCTGACACCTGTTGAGCCACCAAATCTGAATCGCCAAGGCACCGAACCCGGCTCAGACTCATCTCTTTAGCTATTCGAAGACCATGGAGAAAGGCTTCATATTCTGCTGCATTGTTAGTACATGGAAACATCAATCGCAACACATAACAAAACTTGTCCCCTCTAGGAGAAGTTAAAACAACTCCAGCCCCTGAGCCTTCCAACTGTCTGGACCCATCAAAATGAATCGTCCAATATGTGTTGTCTGGTTTCTCCTCTGGTATCTACAACTCTGTCCAGTCATTAATGAAGTCAACCAGCGCTTGAGATTTGATCGTAGTACATGGCATATACTTCAAACCATGAGACCCAAGTTCAATAGCCCAGTTGGCGACTCGTCCTGTGGCTTCTCTATTTTGAATGATGTCTCCTAGAGGAGTAGAGCTAACCACAGTGATTGGGTGACCCTGAAAGTAATGTTTGAGCTTCCGGCTTGCCATGAAAACCCCATAAACGAGCTTCTGCCAGTGTGGATATCTTTGTTTAGATTCGATGAGCACCTCACTGACGTAGTAAACCGGCCGTTGGACCGGATGTTCCTTGCCAGCCTCCTTGCGCTCCACAACAATGGCCACACTGACCGCACGTGAGTTAGCAGCTACATATAACAACAACGGCTCTTTCTCAACCGGAGCAGCAAGAACCGGCGGCTCAGCGAGCTGTTTCTTCAGATCCTCAAAAGCAGAGTTAGCAGCGTCACTCTAGACAAAGTCATCCGCCTTTTCATCATTTGATACAAAGGCATTGCCTTCTTCCCTAACCGACTTATGAACCGGATTAAGGCAGCAACGCGACCCGCCAAAACGTTGAACATCATTGATGCACACCGGTTTGGCCAGAGATGTAATTGCCTTAATTTTCTCCGAATTAGCCTCAATACCTCTGTTAGACACCGCAAAACCCAAAAGTTTGCCAGCTAGGACTCCAAAAACACATTTGGCCGGGTTAAGCATCATCTTGTAGACCCGGAGGTTATCAAAGGTCTCCTTCAGATCAGTTACCAAGGTTTCCTTCTCTCTGGATTTTACTACTATGTCATCCACATAAGCATGAACGTTACGCCCAATCTGACTGTGAAGACAATTCTGTACACATCGTTGATAAGTCACCTAGGCACTTTTCAGTCCAAAAGGCATAGACACATAGCAGAGGGCTCCAAACTGAGTGATGAAAGTCGTCTTCTCCTGGTCCTTAACTGCCATCTTGATATGATGATAACCTGAATATGCATCCAAAAAACTCAAACGCTTGCAACCCGCCGTAGCATCAATGATCTGATCAATACGAGGGAGAGCAAAAGGATCAGCCGGACAAGCCTAATCCACACACATATGCTAGGTGCCATTCTTCTTGAGTACAAGCACCGGGTTAGCCAACCACTTTGGGTGAAAAACTTCAACAATGAACCCGGCCGCCAAGAGCCGGGCCACCTCTTCTCCAATGGCCTTGCGCCTTTCCTTGTTAAACCGTCAAAGAAACTGCCTGACCGTCTTAAACTTCAGATCAATATTAAGAGTGTGCTCAGCGAGTTCTCTCGGGACACCCGGCATGTCAGAAGGTTTCCATGCAAAGATGTCCCAGTTCTCACGGATGAACTCGATGAGCGCGCTTTCCTATTTTGGATCCAAGTTGGCGCTGATGATGAACTGTTTGGATGAGTCGCCAGGCAGAAAATCAACCATCTTGGTGTCATCAGCTGACTTGAATTTCAACACCGGTTCATGCTCCATAGTTGGCTTCTTCAAAGACGTCATGTCTGCCGGTTCAACATTATCTTTATAAAACTTTAACTCCTCTGTCACACAAACAGACTCAGCATAAGTGGCATCACCTTCTTCACATTCCAGGGCTATTTTCCGGCTTCCATGTACTATGATAGTGCCTTTATAACCCGACATCTTGAGCTGCAGATACACATAACACGGCTGAGCCATGAACTTGGCATAAGACGGCCGTCCAAACAGAGCATGATATGGGCTTTTGATCTTAACCACCTCAAAAGTTAACTTCTCAGCCCTGGAATCATATTCATCCCCGAAGGCTACTTCCAGTTCAATCTTACCAACTGGGTATGCCGACTTACCAGGCACAACACCATGAAAAATAGTGTTGGATTGTTTAAGACTCTTATCAGTCAACCCCATCTGATGAAACGTCTCAAAAGAAAGGATGTTGATGCTACTGCCTCCGTCCATGAGCACCTTAGTGAACTTATATCCACCAACCTTAGGTGCCACCACCAAGGCCAAGTGACCCGGATTATCAACCCGGGGAGGGTGATCTTCCCTACTCCACACAATAGGCTATTCTGACCACCTCAAATAATGTGGAATCACCGGCTCAACAGCATTGACAACCCTCTTATGAAGCTTCTTGTCCCTTTTGCATAAACTAGTGGTAAATACTTGGTACTGCCCACTATTAACCTGTTTTGGGTTACTCTGATACCCGAACTGTTGTTGTTGTTGCTGCTGATTACTTTGGCCGGGTTGCTGATTATAGCCACCCTGGTTACCTGGATGGCCCTGACCGTGAAAACCGCCTCCGCTTGAACCGGCGCCCGGGCCATGAAAGCCGCCTCCGCCTGAACCGCCGCCAGGTCCGTGGCTACTATCAAACATGTTGGAATTCTTAAATGCCTTCATGATCATACAGTCCTTCCACAGATGGGTAGCTGGCTTCTCCCAGATGCCGTGTCTTGGACAAGGTTCATTCAGTAGTTGCTCGAGGGTGGGACCTGACCCGCCTGATCAAGGTGGTGGCCTACCCTTGCGCCATTGGTTGTTGCCCTGTGTATTGGTGTTAGCCACAAACTCGTTAGCCTTACGTTCATTACCTCCTTGATTTTCTGGGTTATGCTGGTGACCCTTGCCATTGCCGTTCTTCTTTCCCTTCCTTGTCTTTTCTTCGTCAGACACGGGATCCTTGGTACTGTCAGAATCAGCATATTTGACCAGGGCCGCCATCAACTGGCCCATGTCATTACAATCACGCTTGAGCTGCCCCAGCTTCTGCTTCAGAGGTTCAAAACGGCAATTTTTCTCCAACATTAAGACCGCAGAGTTGGCATCCATCTTATCAGATGAATGTATTATCTCCTTGACCCGGCGCACCCAATGGGTCATGGACTCACCTTCCTCCTGCTTACAATTAGTCAGGTCCACGATTGACATAGGTTGTTTACATGTGTCCTTGAAGTTCTGAATGAACCAGGCTTTTAACTCCGCCCATGAGCCAATGGAGTTGGGTGGCAACCCTTTCAACAAAGTGCGAGCCGTTCCATCCAACATCATAGTGAAATACTTAGCCATTGTTGCATCGCTGACCTCCAACAGCTCCATCGCCATCTCATAACTTTCAATCCATGCCCCAGGCTGCAAGTCTGCCGTGTAATTAGGCACCTTACGAGGCCCCTTAAAGTCTTTTGGCAAGCGCTCATTATGTATAGCCGGCACCAGGCAAGGGACACCTCCTGTTCTTGTGGCCACTCCTGCCTCAATAGAGGTTGCCGGATAAATCGGAAAAGCCTGATGAGCCGCCTGCTCAGCTGCCAGTTGAACCGCCCGCTCAGCCTCTTGACGGATTCTCTCTTGACCTGCCAAGTTAAGGGCCCCCTGCACCAGCTCATGCCTGCACGGTTGGTTACGGTGTTGAGCATTGCTCGACATAGTGGCTGAGTCCATATGCCTACTATAGCTCGGGCTCCGGCTTGGGCGAGGGGTTGAATGGATTCGGTCTCGACTGTAAGAGTACTCATCCTACTACACCAGAGCCGTCTGAAGAAGTTCTCTCACCATTCGTGTTTCAATTGTTCCTAGAGAGTTGCCTTCCATCGGGAGAGCCGCCAAACGAGCCGATGCTACCTCTTGAGCTTGCGTTGGATTTCCCCGAAGAGGAAGGGATGATGCAGCAGAGTAGCGTAAGTATTTCCCTCAGCTTTTGAGAACCAAGGTATCAATCCAGTAGGAGGCCACGCTCAAGTCCCTTGTACCTGCACAAAACGATAGCTACTCGCAACCAACGCGATTAGGGGTTGTCAATCCCTTCACGGTCACTTACAAGAGTGAGATCTGATAGATATAATATTTTTGGTATTTTTGGTATAGAGATGCAAAGTGAAAAGTAAAAGGCAAAGTAAAAAAGCAAAGCAAGATTAAAGTGATGGAGATTGATATGATGAGAATAGACCCGGGGGCCATAGGTTTCACTAGTGGCTTCTCTCAAGAGCATAAGTATTCTACGGTGGGTGAACAAATTACTGTTGAGCAATTGACAGAATTGAGCATAGTTATGAGAATATCTAGGCATGATCATGTATATAGGCATCACGTCCGTGACAAGTAGACCGAAACGATTCTGCATCTACTACTATTACTCCACTCATCGACCGCTATCCAGCATGCATCTAGAGTATTAAGTTAAAAACAGAGTAACGCCTTAAGCAAGATGACATGATGTAGAGAGATAAATTCATGCAATATGAAATAAACCCCATCTTGTTATCCTCGATGGCAACGATGCAATACGTGCCTTGCTGCCCCTTCTGTCACTGGGAAAGGACACCGCAAGATCGAACCCAAAGCTAAGCACTTCTCCCATGGCAAGAACTACCAATCTAGTTGGCCAAACCAAACGGATAATTCGAAGAGACTTGCAAAGATAACCAATCATACATAAAAGAATTCAGAGAAGATTCAAATATTATTCATAGATAGACTTGATCATAAACCCACAATTCATCGGTCTCAACAAACACACCGCAAAAAGAAGATTACATCGAATAGATCTCCACAAGAGAGGGGGAGAACTTTGTATTGAGATCCAAAAAGAGAGAAGAAGCCATCTAGCTACTAACTATGGACCCGAAGGTCTGAGGTAAACTACTCACACTTCATCGGAGAGGCTATGATGATGTAGAAGCCCTCCGTGATGATGGCCCTCTCCGGCGGAGCTCCGGAACAGGCCCCAAGATGGGATCTCGCGGATACAGAAAGTTGCGGCGGTGGAATTAGGTTTTTGGCTCCTGTTCTGATCGTTTGGGGGTACGTAGGTATATATAGGAGGAAGGAGTACGTCGGTGGAGCACCGAGGGGCCCACGAGGCAGGGGGCGTGCCCTAGGGGGGGGCGCCCCCACCCTCGTGACCGCCTCTCTGATGCCTTGGCGTAGGGTCCAAGTCTCCTGGATCACGTTCGGTGAGAAAATCATGTTCCCGAAGGTTTTATTCCGTTTGGACTCCGTTTGATATTCCGTTTCTTCGACACACTGAAATAGGCAAAAAACAACAATTCTGGGTTGGGCCTCCGGTTAATAGGTTAGTCCCAAAAATAATATAAAAGTGGAAAATAAAGCCCAATATAGTCCAAAACAGTAGATAATATAGCATGGAGCAATCAAAAATTATAGATACGTTGGAGACGTATCAGGCATCCCCAAGCTTAATTCCTGCTCGTCCTCGAGTAGGTAAATGATAAAAGAGAATTTTTGATGCGGAGTGCTACTTGGCATAATTTCAATGCAAATCTTCTTAATTGTGATATGAATATTCAGATTCGAAAGATTCAAGACAAAAGTTTATATTGACATAAAAATAATAATACTTCAAGCATACTAACAAAGCAATTATGTCTTCTCAAAATAACATGGCCAAAGAAAGTTATCCCTACAAAATCATATAGTCTGGCTATGCTCTATCTTCACCACACAAAGTATTTAAATCATGCACAACCCCGATGACAAGCCAAGCAATTGTTTCATACTCTAACTTTTTCAAAACTTTTTCAATCTTCACGCAATACATGAGCGTGAGCCATGGATATAGCACTATAGGTGGAATAGAATGGTGGTTGTGGAGAAGACAAAAAGGAGAAGATAGTCTCACATCAACTAGGCGTATCAACGGGCTATGGAGATGCCCATCAATAGATATCAATGTGAGTGAGTAGGGATTGCCATGCAACGGATGCACTAGAGCTATAAGTATATGAAAGCTCAAAAAGAAACTAAGTGGGTGTGCATCCAACTTGCTTGCTCATGAGGACCTAGGGCAATTTGAGGAAGCCCATCATTGGAATATACAAGCCAAGTTCTATAATGTAAAATTCCCACTAGTATATGAAAGTGATAACATGAGAGACTCTCTACTATGAAGATCATGGTGCTACTTTGAAGCACAAGTGTGGTAAAAGGATAGTAACATTGTCCCTTCTCTCTTTTTCTCTCATTTTTTTATTTGGGCCTTTTCTCCCTTTTTTATGGCCTCTTTTTATTTGGGCTTCTTTGGCCTCTCTTTTTTTCGTCCGGAGTCTCATCCCGACTTATGGGGGAATCATAGTCTCCATCATCCTTTCCTCACTGGGACAATGCTCTAATAATGATGATCATCACACTTTTATTTTTCTTACAACTCAACAATTACAACTCGATACTTAGAACAAAATATGACTCTATATGAATGCCTCCGGTGGTGTACCGGGATATGCAATATGACAATGATGGAATGTGTCATGAAACGGAACGGTGGAAAGTTGCATGGCAATATATCTCGGAATGGCTATGGAAATGCCATAATAGGTAGGTATGGTGGCTGTTTTGAGGAAGGTATATGGTAGGTGTATGATACCGGCGAAAAGTGCGCGGTATTAGAGAGGCTAGCAAAGGTGGAAGGGTGAGAGTGCGTATAATCCATGGACTCAACATTAGTCATAAAGAACTCATATACTTATTGCAAAAATCTAGAAGTTATCAAAGCAAAGTATTACGCGCATGCTCCTAGGGGGATAGATTGGTAGGAAAAGACCATCGCTCGTCCCCGACCGCCACTCATAAGGAAGACAATCAATAAATAAATCATGCTCCGACTTCATCACATAACGGTTCACCATACGTGCATGCTACGGGAATCACAAACTTTAACACAAGTATTCTTTAAATTCACAACTACTCAACTAGCATGACTTTAATATTATCACCTCCATATCTCAAAACAATTATCATGCTTCAATCTTTTCTTAGTATTCAACACACTCAAAAGAAAGTTTCACAAATCTTGAATACCAAGCATATTATTATTAAGCAAATTACCATGCTATTAAGAGACTCTCAAAATAATTTAAGTGAAGCATGAGAGATCAATAGTTTCTTTAAAACAAATCCACCACCGTGCTCTAAAAGATCTAAGTGAAGCATATAGAGCAAAATTATAATGCTCAAAAGATATAAGTGAAGCACATAGAGCAAAACTACATAGCTCAAAAGATATATGTGAAGCACATAGAGTATTCTATCAAATTTTAATTCATGTATGGCTCTCTCAAAAGGTGTGTACAGCAATGATGATTGTGGCATACTAAAACACAAAGACAAAATAATACAAGACGCTCCAAGCAAAACACATATCATGTTGGTGAATAAAAATATAGCTCCAAGTAAATTACCGATGGAAGTGGACGAAAGAGGGGATGCCTTCCGGGGCATCCCCAAGCTTTGACTTTTTGGTGTCCTTGGATTATCTTGGGGGTGCCATGGGCATCCCCAAGCTTAGGCTCTTGCCACTCCTTGTTCCATAATCCATCAAAAGAATTCACCCAAAACTTGAAAACTTCACAACACAAAACTTAAAGTAGAAAACTCGTGAGCTCCGTTAGCGAAAGAAAACAAAAGACCACTTCAAGGTACTGTAATGAACTCATTATTTATTTATATTGGTGTTAAACCTACTGTATTCCAACTTCTCTATGGATTATAAACTATTTTACTAACCATAGATTCATCAAAATAAGCAAACAACACACGAAAAACAGAATCTGTCAAAAACAGAACAGTCTGTAGTAATCTGTAGCTAGCGCAAGATCTGGAACCCCAAAAATTCTAAAATAAATTGCTGGACGTGAGGAATTTATCTATTAATCATCTTCAAAAATAATTAACTAAATATCACTCTTCATATAAACATTACAGCAGTTCTCGTGAGCGCTAAAGTTTCTGTTTTTTACAGCAAGTTCAACAAGACTTTCCCCAAGTCTTCCCAACGGTTCTACTTGGCACAAACACTAATTAAACACAAAAAACACAACCAAAACAGAGGCTAAATAATTTATTTATTACTAAACAGGAGCAAAAAGCAAGGAATAAAAATAAAATTGGGTTGCCTCCCAACAAGCGCTATCGTTAACGCCCCTAGCTAGGCATAAAAGCGAGGATAGATCTAGGTATTGCCATCTTTGGTAGGCAATACATAAGTGGCTCTCATGATAGATTCATATGGCAACTTTATTTTCTTTCTTGGAAAGTGTTCCATGCCCTTATTTAATGGAAATTGAAATCTAATATTCCCTTCCTTCATATCAATAATCGCACCAACCGTTCTAAGGAAAGGTCTACCAAGAATAATAGGGCAAGAAGGATTGCAATCTATATCAAGAACAATGAAATCTACGGGCACATAATTTATATTTGCAACAATAAGAACATCATTAATCCTTCCCATAGGTTTCTTAATAGTATAATCCGCAAGATGCAAGTTTAGAGAGCAATCATCAAAATTACGGAAATCTAGCAAATCACACAAAGTTTTGGGGATAGTGGAAACACTAGCACCCAAATCACACAAAGCATAAAACTCATGATCTTTAATTTTAATTTTAATAGTTGGTTCCCACTCATCATAGAGTTTTCTAGGGATAGAAACTTTCAACTCAAGTTTTTCTTCATAAGATTGCATCAAGGCATCAACAATATGTTCGGTGAAGGCTTTCTTTTGACTATAAACATGTGGAGAATTTAGCACGGATTGCAACAAGGAAATACAATCAATTAAAGAGCAACTTTCATAATTAAATTCCTTGAAATCCAATATAGTGGGTTTAGCAACATCTAGATTTTTATTTCTTTCAATCCCACTTTCATCAATTTCATCATAAAGATCTAAATACTCCGAATTTTTAGAACGCCTTCTAGGTAAAGGAAGATCATATTAAGTTTCATCAAGATTCATAGTGCAAAACAAAGATTTAATAGGATACACATCAATTTTAGATCTTCATCTTGATTTTCATAGGAATTGGAAGAACACGCTTTAATAAAGGCATCTTTGGAAGCACGCATCCTAGCGGTTCTTTCCTTGCACTCATCAATGGAAATTCTCATGGCTTTGAGAGACTCATTGATATCATGCTTAGGAGGAATAGATCTAAGCTTTAAAGAATCAATCTCAAGAGAAATTCTATCAACGTTCCTAGCCAAATCATCAACTTTAAGCAATTTCTCTTCAAGCAAAGCATTAAAATTCTTTTGTGAATTCATAAACTCTTTAACACTATTCTCAAATTCAGAGGGCATCTTATTATAATTTCCATAAGAGTTGTTGTAGGAATTCCCATAATTATTAGAAGGATTACTAGGATATGGCCTAGGATTAAAATTCCCTCTATAAGCGTTGTTACCAAAATTATTCCTACCAACAAAATTCACATCCATAGATTCATTGTTATTCTCAATCAAAGTAGACAAAGGCATATCATTAGGATCAGAAGAAACACTCTTAGTAGCAAATAATTTCATAAGTTCATCCATCTTTCCACTCAAAACATTGATTTCTTCTATCGCATGCACTTTTTTATTAGAAGATCTTTCAGTATGCCATTGAGAATAATTAACCATAATATTATCTAGGAGTTTAGTAGCATCTCCTAAAGTGATTTCCATAAAAGTGCCTCCCGCGGCCGAATCTAAAAGATTTCTAGAAGCAAAATTCAATCCGGCATAAAATTTTTGTATAATCATCCACAAATTCAAACCATGAGTAGGGCAATTACGTATCATTAATTTCATTCTCTCCCAAGCTTGTGCAACATGTTCATGATCAAGTTGCTTAAAGTTCATAATATCGTTTCTAAGAGAGATGATCTTAGCGGGAGGGAAATACTTAGAGATCAAAGCATCTTTGCACTTGTTCCAAGAATCAATACTATTTTTAGGCAAAGACGAAAACCAAGCTTTAGCACGATCTCTAAGCGAAAAAGGAAATAGCTTCAATTTAACGACATCATTATCGACATCTTTTTTCTTTTGCATATCACATAAATCAACGAAGCTATTCAGATGAGTAGCGGCATCTTCACTAGGAAGGCCGGCGAATTGATCTTTCATAACAAGATTCAACAAAGCAGTATTGATTTCACAAGTTTCAGTATTGGCAAGAGGAGCAATCGGAGTGCTAAGGAAATCATTATTATTGGTATTAGTGAAGTCACACAATTTGGTAGTATCTTGAGCCATCGCGACAAACAAGCAATCTAACACACGAGCAAACAAAAAGGCAAGCGGGCAAAAGAGGCAAATAGAGAGGGAGGATAGAGAGAGAGGGCGAATAAAACGGCAAGGGTGAAGTGGGGGAGAGGAAAACGAGAGGCAAATGTCAAATAATGTAATGCGAGAGATAGGGATTGTGATGGGTACTTGGTATGTTGACTTTTTGCGTAGACTCCCCGGCAACGGCGCCAGAAATGGCTCGTTGTCGGGAGTCAAATCTTGACTTGCGTGAACCTCCCCGGCAACGGCGCCAGAAATCCTTCTTGCTACCTCTTGAGCTTGCGTTGGATTTCCCCGAAGAGGAAGGGATGATGCAGCAGAGTGGCGTAAGTATTTCCCTCAGTTTTTGAGAACCAAGGTATCAATCCAGTAGGAAGCCACACTCAAGTCCCTCGTACCTGCACAAAACGATATCTACTCGCAACCAACGCGATTAGGGGTTATCAATCCCTTCACGATCACTTACGAGAGTGAGATCTGATAGAAATAATATTTTTGGTATTTTTGGTATAGACATGCAAAGTGAAAAGTAAAAGGCAAAGTAAAAAAGCAAAGCAAGATTAAAGTGATGGAGATTGATATCATGAGAATAGACCTGGGGGCCATTGGTTTCACTAGTGGCTTCTCTCAAGAGCATAAGTATTCTACGGTGGGTGAACAAATGACAGAATTGAGCATAGTTATGAGAATATCTAGGCATGATCATGTATATAGGCATCACGTCCGTGACAAGTAGACCGAAACGATTGTGCATCTACTACTATTACTCCACTCATCGACCGCTATCCAGCATGCATCTAGAGTATTAAGTTAAAAACAGAGTAACACCTTAAGCAAGATGACATGATGTAGAGAGATAAATTCATGCAATATGAAGTAAACCCCATCTTGTTATCCTCAATGGCAATGATGCAATACGTGCCTTGCTGCCCCTTCTGTCACTGGGAAAGGACACTGCAAGATCGAACCCAAAGCTAAGCACTTCTCCCATGGCAAGAACTACCAATCTAGTTGGCCAAAACAAACGGGTAATTAGAAGAGACTTGCAAAGATAACCAATCATACATAAAAGAATTCAGAGAAGATTCAAATATTATTCATAGATAGACTTGATCATAAACCCACAATTCATCGATCTCAACAAACACACCGCAAAAAGAAGATTACATCGAATAGATCTCCACAAGAGAGGGGGAGAACTTTGTATTGAGATCCAAAAAGAGAGAATAAGCCATCTAGCTACTAACTATGGACCCGAAGGTCTGAGGTAAACTACTCACACTTCATCAGAGAGGCTATGATGATGTAGAAGCCCTCCGTGATGACGGCCCTCTCTGGCGGAGCTCCGAAACAGGCCCCAAGATGGGATCTCGTGGATACAGAAAGTTCCGGCGATGGAATTAGGTTTTGGCTCCTGTTCTAATCGTTTGCGGGTACATAGGTATATATAGGAGGAAGGAGTACGTCGGTGGAGCTCCGAGGGGCCCACGAGGCAGGGGGGCGCGCCCTAGGGGGGCACCCCCCACCCTCGTGACCGCCTCTCTGATGCCTTGGCGTAGGGTCCAAGTCTCCTGGATCACGTTCGGTGAGAAAATCACGTTCCCGAAGGTTTCACTCCGTTTGATATTCCATTTCTTCGAAACACTGAAATAGGCAAAAAACAACAATTCTGGGCTGGGCCTCCGGTTAATAGGTTAGTCCCAAAAATAATATAAAAGTGGAAAATAAAGCCCAATATAGTCCAAAACAGTAGATAATATAGCATGGAGCAATCAAAAATTATAGATACGTTGGAGACGTATCAGCCGACACAACGATGAGATTCTCCAAAGGGTTAGAAAAGTGACCCGGTGGTATTGGTGTGTAATGAGGCGGAGCAGTATTCATACGGGGTGGCTCCATGGCCCGTGGTTGAACTGGCGCCCCAGCCCCGGGTGTCGTGATCCGGTTTGCCTCCGGCGGGTTACTTGGACCAGCCCCGGGTGTGTGGAAGAGATTCCTAGGGTCGTAAGTCAGAGGCAGACGTGACTAAGTTTTCTGGTGCCTTCTCCTCATGACCTCGTTTGACGCGTTCAAATCCACCGAGAGCCAGAAAGTCTCTGCCTGAAGCTGCTGAGCTCAAGCATCCAAAGCCGCCCGCTCTGCGGCCATCCTAACCTCTTCTACTGCTAAATTTTCCTTGGCATGTGCCATCTCTTCGCGTAGCCGTGCCACCTCCGCGTCATGCTGAGCCTTATCCGCCGGCTCCACTACAGCAGTCAACAGAGCCGTCAACTTATCCATGAGGTCCATTAGCACCTGAGTCGGGGGGCGCGGGGGGTCTCCTGACCCGGTCGCTGTTGACCCGGTGGTTATCGCTGCGGCAACCATAGAGTTCTGCCCGGGTTGAGTGCCAGCCATGAAAACACCGGCTCGATTCGGCGGGTCAGAGAGGTCCGGAATACTGCTGCCATCGGAACAGCCCCCAAGCACGCCATCTTGTAACTGATACAAAGAATTTGTCTCGCCTGAGGACGACTCACTGTCATAACAGATGGCCGTCTCACTGCCACCCACTGATCCTTCAGAGAATTCACCTCCATGGAGGCAACCCACGAAGGCATGCCTCACGGCAAGTTGAGCCCGTGCGGATCTCGCGCGCTGAGCCGTCTCGATGAGGTTTGATACGTCTTCAACGTATCTATAATTTTTTATTGTTCCATGCTATTACATTATCAACCTTGGATGTTTTATATGCATTTATATGCTATTTTATATGATCTTTGGGACTAACCTATTAACCTAGAGCCCAGTGCCAGTTTCTATTTTTTCCTTGTTTTAGAGTATCGCAGAAAAGGAAAATCAAACGGAGTCCAATTGACCTGAAACTTCACGGAACTTATTTTTGGACCAGAAGAAGCCCACGGAGTATCGGAGTTAGACCAGGAGAGTCCCGGGCTGCCCATGAGGGTGGGGGGCGCGCCCACCCCACCTGGGCGCGCCCCCTGCTTCGTGGACAGCCTGGAGGTCCACCGACGTACTTCTTCCTCCCATATATACCCATATACCCTAAAAACTTTGAGGAGCACAATAGATCGGGAGTTCCGCCGCCAGAAGCCTCCATAGCCACCTAAAACCAATCTAGACCCGTTCCGGCACCCTGCCGGAGGGGGAATCCCTCTCCGGTGGCCATCTTCATCATCCCGGTGCTCTCCATGATGAGGAGGGAGTAGTTCTTCCTCGGGGCTGAGGGTATGTATCAGTAGCTATGTGTTTGATCTCTCTCTCTCTCGTGTTCTTGAGGTGGCACGATCTTGATGTATCGCGACCTTTCCTATTATAGTTGGATGTTATGATGTTACTCCCCCTCTACTCTCTTGTAATGGATTGAGTTTTCCCTTTGAAGTTATCTTATCAGATTGAGTCTTTAAGGATTTTAGAACACTTGATGTATGTCTTGCGTGGGATACCTGTGGTGACAATGGGGTATTCTATTGATCCACTTGATGTATGTTTTGGTGATCAACTTGCGGGTTCTGCCCATGAACCTATGCATAGGGGTTGGCACATGTTTTCGTCTTGACTCTCTGGTAGAAACTTTGGGGCACTCTTTGAAGTCCTATGTGTTGTTTGAATAGATGAATCTGAGATTGTGTGATGCATATCGAATAATCATACCCACGGATACTTGAGGTGACATTGGAGTATCTAGGTGACATTAGGGTTTTGGTTGATTTGTGTCTTAAGGTGTTATTCTAGTACGAACTCTAGGGCTGTTTGTGACACTTATAGGAATAGCCCAATGGATTGATTGGAAAGAATAACTTTGAGGTGGTTTCGTACCCTACCATAATCTCTCCATTTGTTCTCCGCTATTAGTGACTTTGGAGTGACTCTTTGTTGCATGTTGAGGGATAGTTATGTCATCCAATTATGTTATTATTGTTGAGGGGACTTGCTCTAGTGAAAGTATGAACCCTAGGCCTTGTTTCAACGCATTGCAATACCGTTTACACTCACTTTTATCATTAGTTAGCTTGATGTTTTTATATTTTCAGATTACAAAAACCTTTATCTACCATCCATATACCACTTGTATCACCATCTCTTCGCCGAACTAGTGCACCTATACAATTTACCATTGTATTGGGTGTGTTGGGGACACAAGAGACTCTTTGTTATTTGGTTGCAGGGTTGCTTGAGAGAGACCATCTTCGTCCTACGCCTCCTACGGATTGATAAACCTTAGGTCATCCACTTGAGGTAAATTTGTTACTGTCCTACAAACCTCTGCACTTGGAGGCCCAACAACGTCTACAAGAAGAAGGTTGTGTAGTAGACATCAAGCTCTTTTCTGGCGCCGTTGCCGGGGAGGTGAGTGCTTGAAGGTATATCTTTAGATCTTGCAATCGAGTCTTTTAGTTTCTTGTTTTATCACTAGTTTAGTTTAAAAAAACTAAAAAAAATTATGGAATTGAGTCTACCTCATACGCTTCATCTTTTTAATATCTTTCGTGAGTATGATGGAAAGTAAAATTGTGCCAAAGTATTAGAAGAAGAATGCATTAAAATGTTTGGCACTAAATCTTTGAATGATGAGCATGATTGCAATGTTGTTAGTATGAACTCTTTAAATATCCATGGTACTAATGATGATTGCACTAGTTATGATGAAAATGTCTCCTATAAACATGTCAATTTTTGTGGAGTGCATTGGGTTTGCAAGTACACACCAATTAGGGAAGATAGATTTTGCAAGAGGCATAAGTACTTAGAAACTAAATTGTTGCAAGAAAGGCTAGATGTTTGTGTTGAAAATTTAAATTTTCTTGGCCATACTTGTGAGCTTTGCAATGAACGTGGTCATTTAACCATCCGATGCAAATTGTTTCATGATCTAATCGTTTCCAAAAATTGTGATGACTTGATTTCTCTTGGACATCATAATGAACTTAGTTTGCTTATGGGTTACAAAGAAATGAAACGTATAACTAACTATCTTCCAGTATTTGCCCATGATAAACTTCTTGGCTTTGATCTAGAGGAAATTTATATGTATTGTGCGGTGAATTTTATTGAAATTCCTTATATTGCCAACTACATAAAGAAAACAAAACAAATAGAAGATGAAGAGAATACTAATGAAAGGGAAGAGATTTCCCAATACCCTCCTATTATTTCTTACTATGAATCAGGTAACGAGGAGGAGCCTCCTATTCAACCAATCTCATTAATAAGGAGCTCCAAAAAGAGGATTGAACCCACACATGATGTGGTGACGAAGAAGAAAAGAAAAAGGAAGAGAGGTAAAAAGATATCTCCCCCAAATAATGCTGCTCCTATTACTATTGTGCTTCATGAAAATATAATTGTGGAAGATAATGATACTTCTTATGATCTTGAAAATCTTTTTGGCACTTGCTTGGAAGAATATGATAATTGCTATACTATTGGTGCGATCCATACTATTAATGATGAGAGTGATTATGCTTATGATATGAAAAGGCCCAAGCTTGGGGATGCTATGTTTGATGAAGATGATGTTTTTGAGAATATATTTGCTGCAATTAATGTTTGTCCCAAGCTTGGGGATGCTACGTTTAATGAAGATGATATTTTTAGTCTCCCAAGTTTTGATATGCAAATTTATAATGATGATAGCATGCCTCCTACCTATGATGATTATTGTGATGATACTTATGCTATAAAAAGTAGTGATTATATTTATAAAACTTGTCATGATTATGATTACCCCTTTTCTGAACATTACTTTTCTAATGTGGAAACAATTTATAGTATTCGAGTCTCTTATGATACTCCCACTATTCCGAATGAGAAGAATTTTGCTTATGTGGAGAGTAATAACAATTCTATGCTTGTAGATCATGAAAAGAATGATTTGGATGCTGGTTATATTGTTGAATTCATTCATGATGCTACTGAAAATTATTATGAGGGAGGAATATATGCTTGTAGGAATTGCAATAATATCAAGTTTCCTCTCTATGTGCTTAAAGTTTTGAAGTTATGCTTGTTTTACCTTCCTATGCAAGTTGATTCTTGTTCCCACAAGTTGTTTGCTCACAAAATCCCTATGCATAGGAATTGGGTTAGACTTAAATGTGCTAGTCATATTCTTCATGATGCTCTCTTTATGTTACAATTCTTATCTTTTATGTGAGCATCATTGAACTCATCATGCCTAGCTAGGGGCGTTAAACGATAGCGCTTGTTGGGAGGCAACCCAACTTTAATTTTATTCCTTGCTTTTTATTCCTGCTTAGTAATAAACAATTCATCTAGCCTCTGTTTAGATGTGGTTTTATGCTTTTAATTAGTGTTTGTGCCAAGTAGAACCTTTGGGAAGACTTGGGGAAAGTCTTTGCGATCATGCTGTAAGAAACAGAAACTTTAGCGCTCACAAGAATTGCTGCCATTTTTTATTGGAGAGTCCTATTTAGTTAATTATTTTTGAAGATTATTAATAGATAAATTCCTCACTTCCAGCAATTTATTTGAGAATTTTATGAGTTCCAGAAGTATACGTTTGATCCAGATTACTACAGACTGTTCTGTTTTTGACAGATTCTGTTTTCGATGTGTTGTTTGCTTATTTTGATGAATCTATGAGTAGTATCAGAGGGTATGAACCATAGATGAGTTAGAATACAGTAGATATTACACCAATATGAATTTAGAATGAGTTCACAACAGTACCTAAGTGGTGTTTTGTTTTCTTTCTCTAACGGAGCTTACGAGTTTTCTGTTAAGTTTTGTGTTGTGAAGTTTTCAAGTTTTGGGTAAAGATTCGATGGATTATGGAACAAGGAGTGGCAAGAGCCTAAGCTTGGGGATTCCCAAGGCACCCCAAGGTAATATTCAAGGACAACCAAAATCCTAAGCTTGGGGATGCCCCGGAAGGCATCCCCTCTTTCGTCTTCGTTCATCGGTAACTTTACTTGGAGCTATATTTTTATTCGCCACATGATATGTGTTCTGCTTGGAGCGTCCTTTAATTTTCTTTTGCTTTGATTGCTCTTTGAATAAAATGACAATATCTGAAATTCTTTAATGTTAGAGAGTCTTCATATAGTTGCATAATTATTCGACTGCTCGTTGATCTTCACTTATATCTTTCGGAGTAGTTTGTCATTTGCTCTAGTGCTTCACTTATATCTTTTTGGAGCACGGTGGTGGTTTTATTTTGAAGAAATAGATGAACTCTCATGCTTCACTTATATTATTTTGAGAGTGTTTAGAACAGCATGGTAGTTTTCTTTGGTTATGAATTTAGTCCTAATATGATGGGCATCCAAGAGGGATATAATAAAAACTTTCATATAAAGTGCATTGAATACTATGAGAAGTTTGATACTTGATGATTGCTTTGAGATATGAAGATGGTGATATTAGAGTCATGCTAGTTGAGTAGTTGTGAATTTGAGAAATACTTGTGTTGAAGTTTGTGATTCCCGTAGCATGCACGTATGGTGAACCGTTATGTGATGAAGTCGGAGCATGATTTATTTATTGATTGCCTTCCTTATGAGTGGCGGTCGGGGACGAGCGATGGTCTTTTCCTACCAATCTATCCCCCTAGGAGCATGTGCGTAATACTTTGTTTTGATAACTAATAAATTTTTGCAATAAGTATGTGAGTTCTTTATGACTAATGTTGAGTCCATGGATTATACGCACTCTCACCCTTCCACCATTGCTAGCCTCTCTAGTACCGCGCAACATTCACCGGTACCATAAACCCACCATATACCTTCCTCAAAACAGCCACCATACCTACCTATCATGGCATTTCCATAGCCATTCCGAGATATATTGCCATGCAACTTTCCACCGTTCTGTTTATTATGACACGCTCCATCATTGTCATGTTGCTATGCATGATCTTGTAGTTGACATTGTATTTGTGGCAAAGACACCATTCATAATTCTTTCATACATGTCACTCATGAGTCATTGCACATCCCGGTACACCGCCGGAGGCATTCATATAGAGTCATACTTTGTTCTAGTATCGAGTTGTAATTCTTGAGTTGTAAGTAAATAAAAGTGTGATGATCATCATTATTAGAGCATTGTTCTAGTGAGGAAAGGATGATGGAGACTATGATTCCCCCACAAGTCGGGATGAGACTCCGGACGAAAAAAAGAGACCATAAAAAAAAGAAGGCCCAAATAAAAAAATATTTAAAAAATAAAAAATGAGAGAAAAAGAGAGAAGGGGCAATGCTACTATCCTTTTACCACACTTGTGCTTCAAAGTAGCACCATGATCTTCATGATAGAGAGTCTCCTATGTTGTCACTTTCATATACTAGTGGGAATCTTTCATTATAGAACTTGGCTTGTATATTCCAATGATGGGCTTCCTCAAAATGCCTTAGGTCTTCGTGAGCAAGTAAGTTGGATGCACACCCACTAGTTTCTTTTGTCGAGCTTTCATACACTTATAGCTCTAGTGCATCCGTTGCATGGCAATCCCTACTCACTCACATGGATATCTATTGATGGGCATCTCCATAGCCCGTTGATACGCCTAGTTGATGTGAGACTATCTTCTCCTTTTTGTATTCTCCACAACCACCATTCTATTCCACCTATAGTGCTATGTCCATGGCTCACGCTCATGTATTGCGTGAAGATTGAAAAGTTTGAGAACATCAAAAGTATGAAACAATTGATTGGCTTATCATCGGGGTTGTGCATGATTTAAATATTTTGTGTGGTGAAGATGGAGCATAGCCACTCTATATTATTTTGTAGGGATAGCTTTCTTTGGCCATGTTATTTTGAGAAGACATGATTGCTTTGTTATTATGCTTGAAGTATTATTATTTTTATGTCAATATTAAACTTTTGTCTTGAATCTTATGGATCTGAATATTCTTGCCACAATAAAGAGAACTACATGGATAAATATGTTAGGTAGCATTCCACATCAAAAATTCTGTTTTTATCATTTACCTACTCGAGGACGAGCAGGAATTAAGCTTGGGGATGCTGATACGTCTCCAAAGTATCTATAATTTTTTATTGTTCCATGCTATTATATTATCAACCTTGGATGTTTTATATGCATTCATATGCTATTTTATATGATTTTTGGGACTAACCTATTAACCTAGAGCCCACTGCCAGTTTCTGTTTTTTCCTTGTTTTAGAGTATCGTAGAAAAGGAAAATCAAACGGAGTCCAATTGACCTAAAACTTCACGGAACTTATTTTCGGACCAGAAGAAGCCCACGTAGTATCGGAGTTGGACCAGGAGAGTCTCGGGCTGCCCATGAGGGTGGGGGCGCGCCCCCTGCCTCGTGGACAGCCCGGAGGTCCACCGACGTACTTCTTCCTCCCATATATACCCATATAGCCTAAAAACTTCGAGGAGCACAGTAGATCGGGATTTTGATAACCAACATGTATAGGGGATCAGAACAGTTTTCGAGGGTAGAGTATTCAACCCAAATTTATTGATTCGACACAAAGGGAGCCAAAGAGTATTCTCAAGTATTAGCAGCTGAGTTGTCAATTCAACCACACTTGGAAACTTAGTATCTGCAGCAAAGTATTTAGTAGCAAAGTAATATGATAGTAGTGGTAACGGTAGCAAAAGGTAACAATAGTAAAAGTAGTGTTTTTGGTATTTTTAGTGATGATAGCAATAGCAACGGAAAAGTAAATAAGCGAGGAAAAATATATGGAAAGCTCGTAGGCAATGGATCGATGATGGAGAATTATGCTGGATGCGGTTCATCATGTAACAGTCATAACCTAGGGTGACACAGAACTAGCTCCAGTTCATCAATGTAATGTAGGCATGTATTCCGAATATAGTCATACGTGCTTATGGAAAAGAACTTGCATGACATCTTTTGTCCTACCATCCCGTGGCAGCGGGGTCCTAATGGAAACTAAGGGATATTAAGGCCTCCTTTTAATAGAGTACTGGAACAAAGCATTAGCACATAGTGAATACATGAACTCCTCAAACTATGGTCATCACCGGTAAGTATCCCGATTATTGTCACTTCGGGGTTAACAGATCATAACACATAATAGGTGACTATAGACTTGCAAGATAGGATCAAGAACTCTCATATATTAATGAAAACATAATAGGTTTAGATCTGAAATCATGGCACTCGGGCCCTAGTGACAAGCATTAAGCATATCAAAGTCATAGCAACATCAATCTCAGAACATAGTGGATACTAGGGATCAAACCCTAACAAAACTAACTCGATTACATGATAGATCCTATCCAACCCATCACCGTCCAGCACGCCTACGATGGAATTACTCACGCATGGCGGTGAGCATCATGAAATTGGTGATGGAGGATGGTTGATGATGACGACGGCTCTGTATCGTAAAATGCGATTGAGGGAGTCCTGGATTAGGGGGTCTCCGGACAGCCGGACTATATCCTTTGGCCGGACTGTTGGACTATGAAGATACAAGATTGAATACTTCGTCTCGTGTCCGGATGGGACTCTACTTGGCGTGGAAGGCAAGCTAGGCAATACGGATATGTATATCTCCTCCTTTGTAACAGACCTTGTGTAACCCTAGCCCTTTCCAGTGTCTATATAAACCAGAGGGTTTTAGTTCGTAGGACAACATACAATCATACCATAGGCTAGCTTCTAAGGTTTAGCCTCTCCGATCTCGTGGTAGATCAACTCTTGTAATACTCATATCATCAAGAATAAATCAAGCAGGACATAGGGTTTTACCTGCATCAAGAGGGCCCGAACCTGGGTAAAACGTCGTGTCCCCTGCCTCCTGTTACCATCCGCCTTAGACGCATAGTTCGGGACCCCCTACCCGAGATCCGCCGGTTTTGACACCGACATTGGTGCTTTCATTGAGAGTTCCTCGATGTCATCGCCGTTAGGCTTGATGGCTCCTTCTATCATCGATAGCGATGCAGTCCAAGGTGAGACTTTTCTCCCCGGACAGATCTTTGTGTTCGGCGGCTTCGCACTGCGGGCCAACTTGCTTGGCCATCTGGAGCAGATCGAAAGCTACGCCCCTGGTCGTCAGGTCAGGTTTGGAAGCTTAAATTACATGGTCGATATCCGTGGAGACTTGATCTTCGACGGATTCGAGCCCCTGCCTTGTGCGCCACGCGGCCACGATGAGTACGATTTAGCTCTACCATCGGACCATATTCAGGAGGTCGCACCGGCAGCTGCTCCGAGCCTCAATTCGGAGCCAGTTGTGCCATCCATGGACGGGTGGATAGACCCCGTCACGGAGGCCGTATCCTCAGTGTCGATCGAGCCGAATATCGACCTTACCCTTCATGAGAGCCGTGCTGCCAAACTGTCGGATCCTTCCCCGGCCACGAACTCCGAACCGCCTGCGCCCGTGCCTATCAAATCCGACTGGGCGCCAATCATGGAGTTCACCTCCGCGGATATCTTTCAGCACTCGCCCTTCGGCGACATACTGAATTCATTAAAGTATCTCTCCTTGTCAGGAGAGTCCTGGCTGAACTATGTCCGGCAGGATTGGGATGCGGATGACGAAGAAATTCGCCGCCCACCAACCACCCACTTAGTAGCCACTGTCGATGACTTAACCGGCATGCTCGACTTCGACTCCGAAGACATCAACGGTATGGACGACGATGCAGGAGACGAACAGGAACCACTGCCCACAGGGCACTGGACGCCCACGTCATCACATGACGTATACATGGTGGACACACCAAAAGAAAACGACGACGAGGAATGGAAGGACACAACGAAGGGTTGTCCCCTCGAGAAGCAGTCAAAGCGGCGGCGTAATCGCCGCTCCAAATCCCGCCTCGGCAGAAACAACGATCATATAGACCCATCGTTGGAGCAGGGTGAACCATCGCCGGACCACGGCAACACGGAGAATCAAACCGAACAACCCGACTCTGTCAAAGATAATAGTCTGGACGACATCACACTGGACAGACACCCGGAGCAACAGAATGCCCATCAAAGGCTTGTTGCCACCGCGAGGAGTCTAAAAAAGCAGAAGCAAAGGCTCAAGGCTGCGCAAGACACACTCAGAATCAGATGGAAACTACTCAACACAGCAGCGAAGTACGGTAGTAATCGCCCCACCAAGAGCTACCCGAAGCGGAAGTTGCTACCTGAATTCGATGAGGAGGCCTTAGATCCCCCGCAACCAAAAATTAAAACGGCCATCTGGCCGGATAGACGACCTCACGGCCAACATAGAGCGGCAAACAATGCCGCACATAAGCCAACACGCGATCCACGCGAGGGCTCGCATCAAAAGGACGGCGCAACCAGATCCATCTATGGACCACGCAAGCGCGCTCCAGCATACGATGCAACACAACAAACATCCGAACAACGCGGTACACCCAGATACAGGGGTGCCGCACACCCCCTATGTTTCATCGACGAGGTGCTAGACCATGAATTTCCAGAGGGATTCAAACCCGTAAACATAGAGGCATACGACGGAACAACAGACCCTGGGGTCTGGATTGAGGACTATATCCTCCATATCCATATGACTCGAGGAGATGATCTCCACGCCATTAAATACTTACCCCTCAAGCTCAAAGGGCCAGCTCGGCACTGGCTTAAAAGCCTCCCCGAAAGTTCCATTGGAAGTTGGGAAGAGCTCGAAGACGCTTTTCGGGCAAATTTTCAAGGGACTTATGTCCGACCTCCGGATGCGGACGATTTGAGTCATATAACTCAATAGCCCGGAGAGTCAGCCCGAAAGCTTTGGAACATGTTTCTTACTAAAAAGAACCAAATAGTCGACTGTCCGGACGCCGAAGCCTTGGCAGCTTTTAAGAACAGCGTCCGAGACGAATGGCTTGCCAGACACCTCGGCCAAGAAAAGCCGAGAACAATGGCAGCATTAACAAGCATCATGACCCGCTTTTGCGCGGGCGAGGATAGCTGGCTAGCCCGATGCAGCACCAGCGACCCAAGTACATCCGAAGTTAGAGATGGAAACGGCAAATCACGACGCAGCAAAAATAATAAGCGCCAGAATAAAGAAGACAACCCAAAGAGCACGGCGGTAAATGCCAGATTCATAAGCTCTCGGCCAGGTCAGCAAAAGCCGCCCTCTAAAGGCAGCAGAGACGGACTGTCCAGCCTACACAAAATTCTGGACCAAATATGTCAGATCCATAGCACCCCTGGTAAACCCGCTAATCATATCCACAGATAATGTTGGGTCTTCAAGCAGTCCGGCAAGCTCAACGCCGTACACAAGGGGGAGGATACACCAAGTGAAGACGAGGATGAGCCTCTCAAGCAAGACACTGGGGAACAAAAGAAATTTCCACCAGAAGTCAAAACAGTAAACGTGTTACACGTGATCAAGGGGAGAAACAAAGCGGCACTCCCAGAGAAATATGCCCAAGGGCCTATCACCGCGGAGTCCTGCCACTGGTCGTCTCAACCGATCACTTTCGACCATCGGGATTACTCAGCAAGTATCCGGCGTGCAGGATGGGCTGCCTTGGTATTAGACCCAATAATTGGCGGATACCTCTTCACACGAGTCCTTATGGACGGTGGCAGCAGTCTAAACCTGATATATCAGGACACAGTCCACAAAATGGGGATAGACCCAACGAAAATTTGCCACAGCAATACTACCTTTAAAGGAGTAACGCCAGGCCCAGGGGCTCATTGCACGGGCTCCCTGCTACTAGAGGTTATATTCGGTTTCCCCGATAACTTCCGTAGCGAAAATTTAACCTTCCACATTGCTCCGTTCCAAAGTGGCTATCAAGCACTACTTGGACGCGAAGCTTTCGCTCGCTTTAATGCAATACCGCATTACGCTTCCCTCACGCTTAAGATGCCCGGTCCATGTGGCATCATTACAGTAAATGGAAATATTGAGCGATCCCTGCGCGCCGAAGAGAGTGCGGCTGCCTTGGCAGCCGCACACTAAAACGGCCTCACCAACTAAAGCATTCGATAGGTCGTCAAGACCATGGACACGGTTAGACGAGTCCGGCGCAGCTATATGTAATTCATACAGGTTTGATGGCCACACCCCTATTACAAATACAAGGGGCTCAACGCGCGCAGACAAGTGGCAATTTTTACTCATCTTGAATTGTACATGGTTTCTTTAAACCTACCTTTTTGCACGACAACTTTTCACCTAAGTTCCTCTCTTTTACAGATGACCATCGTGCTACACCCGTCCAGGATACGGCACAACGGAGACACAGGCGCAGACGTGCAGCAGGGACCCGTTCTAAGGATTCTTTTTAGATTAAGACCCTGCGTCAACCTTTTTTACTGTCTCTTGTTGATACACATCCCTCGGATTCTCAGTACCATTGAGAAGGATGCTGACGTCTTGGCATGTGGCCACATCAGAACAATGCACGTACCTGGACACCAGGGGCTTCTTACAAAGGGCACTGTTTAGGCCCAGTTTACACCATAAAGACCGAATACCTTAGGGAGTGTTCGGCGTCGCGAGTTTGGCCTTATATGCATCAGCTCCGAATCATGTCTTTGGTCAAATGTTGGGTTTGCCCGACTCCTGTGTTTTGCCGCCTTACGTTCTGCTATATCGGCTAAGGCAGCACCAGGAGAACTACTGCGATTGTGCCCCGGGTCATCCGGACGAGCACCTTAGTAGAGAAAGCCAAAAACTGACTATCATGATATAGCGTGAGACTGGTCAACCACTCGATGACCTATAGGAATGTTAGAATTCCTCCGCCTTAACGAAGGGCCGTTTCCCGGCTAGGCATGTACGCACCCCGAATTTGGGAGAGTGCGGAGCCACCAGGGGCTATATATAGCCCCACCGTCAAACTCCTATGGCTAAGTGAAAGTGTTAAAGCATTATAGTCCGGTTGCCTCGTTCGCTGCGCTATCACCTCCTTAATAGGACCAAGACATTGGATTAAGTGTGAACACGCGTCTTCTGCGAACACCTCCGCATTAGATGCGTGGGGGTTGAAGCCGATGACTGCAATCTTTCAGGTTATATACATATATACATAAACGGCCGCACATGAGGCATTATATTACTTTCAGGCAAAAGTATAAATATAGCCTTAATAAATTTCATAAACATTGTTTTTACAATGGGAATACATGTCACTCAAACATAATATTCTTCGAGCACTGGGCCTCTATCAAACGAGCACCCTCGAGAACTTCTTCGAAATAGTGCTAGGCAGCCACTCGGCCTATGGCCGAACCCTGTGCTGCAACAGTGGTAGCATCCATCTCCGCCCAGTATGCTTTGACACGGGCAAGGGCCATCCGTGAGCCTTCTATGCACGCCGACCTCTTCATCGCATTGATGCGCGGCACCGCACCAAGGAACTGCTGCACTAAGCTGAAATAGCTGTTCGGCTTCGGCTTTTCTGGCCACAGATGATCTACGACAGACCTCATGGCAAGTCCGGACAACCTATTGAGTTCGGCCCATTCAGCTAGCTGATCGGTCAATCGAAGCGGATGCTCTGGCATGTTGAAATGCGACCAGAACAACTTGTCCACTTCCCGACTTGTTTGATCTCGGAAGTATTCGGCCGCATCGATAGCGCTCACCGCCAAGTCCAGATATGCGTCCGCCGAACTCCACAGCCGATCCAGAGGGGCATACCGCAGATCTCCGAACTTCCTCCGCAGCAAAAAGGGCTTCCCAGCCACAATATCACAGGCTTCACGCGGTTCCTCCTTCTTCGCTCTCATAGCAGAGCGGGTGTCTTTGGTCACCATCGTGGCCTTTTCAAGGTCCGTCGCCTTCGCTCGGTTTTCTTCTTCAAGGAACTGGCAACGGTCGGTAGTGACTTTTAACTTTACAACCATCTTGGTCATTTTCTCTTTGCTCTCGCAATGTGCGGCCTTCTCGGCTCTCAACTCTTCGGCCGCCTTCAAAGCAGCCGCATTACTAATCCTTGCTTGTTCTTTGGCTCGGGCAAGTTCCGCCCAAAGGGTCTCCATGGTGGCAGCTCCATCTGCAGTCACGACATATTAAAGATACTGGCATCACGCTGCTCTTCCTATGTGACATTCACCAAAAAACATTACTTACCCTGTGCCTCGTCAAGCCGCTTGTTAACAAGCTCGATGTCAGCATCTGCCGCATCCAGTTGCCGCTTTAGTTCGGCAAACTCATTAGTCCGGCTAGCCATCGGAGCTTCCACCACCTACACATAAATGCGGTATGGTTATTACCTGGGACTACGATCCTCTATTTTTCACCATTCTCGGTGACAACCAGAGTCTCAGCGGCTACTATCTACACAGGGCACACCTAAAAATGTGCGGTACTATCACAAATGTATATCATTTCACGTACCTCAAAACCCGTCAGTAGACTCATAAAGGCTTCATGCAACCCGCTTTTGGTGGACGAAATCCTTTCCATCACCGTACCCATCAATGTACGGTGTTCTTCTGAGATAATTGCTCGCTCTAGCAGATCCCTCAGAGCGTCCGACCGCATACCAGACGGTGCCAGATTCTTTTGGTTGCTCTCTTCAAGAGCCAGACACTGGGGACTTCGGGCGGCCATAGGATTATCTTCTGGCCTCGCCTGATCCGGCGAGGCCCTCCATGACGACACTTCAAGGTCGCCCGCTTCTTGAGCAGGGGAGTCCGGGGGAGGCGTTTCGCTCTCCATCATCTCCGGAAGAAGATCCCCCGAAGACGAGCTCTGCTGAGAAGGGCTAAGATCCGAACTGCAAGATAAATGCTTCGTTTATTCTCCTTAGAGGTAAGGTAGTATATCTTCACTATTAAAGTACCTTTTGATTACTTACAGCTCATTAGAGGGCTGATCTCTGCGCGGACTTTGTGCGGTAAAAGCACCCTCTAAGGCAGGACCCTCTGGTGGAGGTTTCTTCTCCCGTTTGGAAACCTTGGTTTCCGGATCTTCAGAGGCAGTCCTCTTCCTTCCCCAAAGCGAGAGAAGGTCAGATTCTTCCCCTTGGTTATCCTCCTTCACGGAGGTGCTCATTCCCTCGGTTGGAATTGGTAGCGATGGGGGCCCGCTTTCGCCCTCATTATTCCCTCCTTTATCTTCCTTTGAGGGCTCTTGGCAAGGTGCTAGCTCGAGCATCTTTTCCAGTACCGGATTGTCCAAACCCTCAGGAAGGGGGGCTGAACACCAAATCTTCTTCGCCTTTGTTAGCCATTCCTGGTTAAAGAGCGATTTCTCAGAATGATGTCATGATAAATGAAAGACGGTGTGTTCGGCTAGAGGATTACTTACTTGGTCGGCGGTGCGGTTGCTGCTCAGGCCCACGTCCTCGGTAGTATCTAGACACTCTATTTGGGGTCCGAAGAATGATTTATACATCTCCTCATGCGTCAGGCCGAGGAAATTCTGAATAGTGCACGGTCCTTCTGGGTTGAACTCCCACATGCGGAGGGGCCGACGTTTGCAAGGCTGGACTCGACGAACCAGCATGACTTGCACCACCGTAACCAGACTAAAATCTCCTTCAAAGAGATCTTGAATGCGGCTTTGCAGTATAGGCACGTCCTTGGCTGGACCCCAGCTCAGCCCTCTGCTAATCCATGACATCAGTTGTGGTGGAGGGCCCGAGCGGAAAGCAGGGGCAGCCACCCACTTGGCACTTCTGGGAGCTGTGATGTAAAACCACTCCCGTTGCCATAATCCGGACACCTCTAGAAAGGAACCCTTTGGCCATGGAGCTCCAGCGATCTTGCTTATTAATGCGCCTCCGCACGCTACATGCTGCCCCTCGACCATCTTCGGCTTCACGTCAAAGGTCTTGAGCCACATGCCGAAGTGAGGGGTAATGCGGAGGAAGGCCTCACATACGACAATAAATGCCGAGATGTGGAGAAAGGAGTCCGGGGCTAGATCGTGGAAATCTAGCCCGTAATAGAACATCAAACCCCTAATGAAGGGATCCAGAGTGAGGCCTAGACATCGGAGGCAGTGGGATATGAACACAACGTTCTCGTTGGGTTCGGGAGTAGGGACGACCTGCCCTCGGGCAGGCAGCTGATGTGAAACCTCGGCGGTCAGGTATCTGGCCTCCCTCAACTTCTTGATATCCTCTTCCGTAACGGAGGAGGGCATCCACCGGCCTTGAAGGCTAGATCCGGACATGATTGAAGGTCCGAAGCACCTGACCTGGGCTTTGGGTGTTAGAACTCGAGGCGGGGGAAGGATTCGATTGAGCACGGGAGGGAAAAAAGTAAAAGCCTTGTCCCTTTATAAAGAGGGTGAATATCAAGAGTCCTCCTAGTGGCCGTTTGGGACTTGCCTAAATTCTATGAGTCCTAGGCACGGTTGGGTTACCCACGACCGTATTGATGAGAATCCCGTAATTAGGGGAACGCGGTCTCTGCTTTTGACAAGACGTGTCAAGAAACCGCCTTGCGTTATGTGTGGAGCTGGTTGAAGAAAAACGGTTTGAATAATCACCAAGCCATGGCCTGATGTCATGTTGCCAAAGCGTGTCAGCAGATTAAGATTCATGGAAATATTATTCTCTCTACGGTGGTATGTGGAATTTATTTTGCAGGGTCGGACACTATCCTTGTATTCAAATTCTTCCATGATGTATTCGGAGGAGGAACCCGCCTTGCAATGCCGAAGACAACACTGTGCGCCGGACTCATCGTCATTGAAGCCTGGTTCAGGGGCTACTGAGGGAGTCGTGGATCAGGGGGTCTTCGGACAGCCGGACTATATCCTTTGGCCGGACTGTTGGACTATGAAGATACAAGATTGAAGACTTCGTCTCGTGTCCGGATGGGACTCTACTTGGCGTGGAAGGCAAGCTAGGCAATATGAATATGTATATCTCCTCCTTTGTAACCGACCTTGTGTAACCCTATCCCTTTCCGGTGTCTATATAAACCGGAGGGTTTTAGTTCGTAGGACAACATACAATAGGCTAGCTTCTAGGGTTTAGCCTCTCCGATCTCGTGGTAGATCAACTCTTGTAATACTCATATCATCAAGAATAAATCAAGCAGGACGTAGGGTTTTACCTCCATCAAGAGGGCCCGAACCTGGGTAAGACATCGTGTCCCCTGCCTCCTGTTACCATCCACCTTAGACGCACAGCTCGGGACCCCCTTCCCGAGATCCGCCGGTTTTGACACCGACAGCGATGAATCCTTCTCTATGATTTTTTCTCTCCGAAACCAAATATATAGAGTTGGAGTCGAGGTCGGAGGAGCTCCAGGGGGCCCACGAGGTAGGGGGCGCGCCCTAGGGGGGGCAGGCGCACCCCCACCCTCGTGGACAGGTGGTGGGCCCCTGGCCTTCATCTTTTGCAAGGATTTTTTATTATTTCTGAAAAGTTGTTCCGTGAAGTTTCAGGTCATTCTGAGAACTTTTGTTTCTGCACATAAATAACACCATGGTAATTCTGCTGAAAACATCGTCAGTCCAGGTTAGTTCCATTCAAATCATGTAAGTTAGAGTCCAAAACAAGGGCAAAAGTGTTTGGAAAAGTAGATACGACGGAAATGTATCAACTCCCCCAAGCTTAAACCTTTGCTTGTCCTCAAGCAATTCAGTTGATAAACTGAAAGTGATAAAGAAAAACTTTAACAAACTCTGTTTGCTCTTGTTGTTGTAAATATGTAAAGCCAGCATTCAAGTTTTCAGCAAAGATTATGAACTAACCACATTCACAATAACGCATAGGTCTCAAGTTTACTCATATCAATGGCATAATCAACTAGCGAGCAATAATAATAAATCTCGGATGACAACACTTTCTCAAAACAATCATAATATGATATAACAAGATGGTATCTCACTAGCCCTTTCTGAGACCGCAAAACATAAATGCAGAGCACCTTTAAAGATCAAGGACTGACTAGACATTGTAATTCATGGTAAAAGAGATCTAGTCAAGTCATACTCAATGTAAACTAACAGTAATGAATGCAAATGACAGTGGTGCTCTCCAACTGGTGCTTTTTAATAAGAGGATGATGACTCAACATGAAAGTAAATAGATAGGCCCTTCGCAGAGGGAAGCAGGGATTTGTAGAGGTGCCAGAGCTCGGTTTTGAAATAGAGATGAATAATATTTCGAGCAGTATACTTTCATTGTCAACATAACAACCAAGAGATGGCAATATCTTCCATGCTACACACTTATAGGCGGTTCCCAAACAGAATAGTAAATTTTATACTCCCCCTTCCACCAACAAGCATCAATCCATGGCTTGCTCGAAACAACGAGTGCCTCCAACTAACAAGAGTCCCAGGGGGAGTTTTGTTTGCAGTTATTTTGATTTAGTTTGCATAAAGCATGGGACTGTGCATCCCGGTGACCAGCCATTTTCTCGTGAGTGAGGAGCGGAGTCCACTCCTCTTGAGAATAACCCGCCTAACATGGAAGATACAGACAGCCCTAGTTGATACATGAGCTATTCGAGCATACAAAACAGGATATCTATTTGAAGGTTTAGAGTTTGACACATACAAATTTACTTGGAACGGTAGGTAGATACCGTATATAGGTAGGTATGGTGGACTCATATGGAATAACTTTGGGGTTTATGGAGTTGAATGCACAAGCAGTATTCCTGCTTAGTACAAGTGAAGGCTAGCAAAAGACTGGGAAGCGACCAGCTAGAGAGCGACAACAGTCATGAACATGCATTAAAATTAATCAACACCGAATGCATGCATGAGTAGATATAATCCACCATGAGCATAAATATCATGAAGGCTATGTTGATTTTGTTTCAACTACATGCGTGAACATGTGTCAAGTCAAGTCACTTAAATCATTCAGAGGAGGATACCACCCTATCATACCACATCACAGCCATTTTAATAGCATGTTGGCACACAAGGTAAACCATTATAAGCTCCTAGCTAATCAAGCATGGCACAAGAAACTATGATCTCTAGTTGTCATTGCAAACATGTTTATTCATAATAGGCTGAATTAGGAACGATGAACTAATCATATTTACAAAAACAAGAGAGGTTGAGTTCATACCAGCTTTTCTCATCTCAGTCAGTCCATCATATATCGTCATAATTGCCTTTCACTTGCACGACCGAATAGTGTGAATAATAATAATAATAGTGCTCATGCATTGGACTAAGCTGGAATCTGCAAGCATTCAATAAATAGGAGAAGACAAGGCAATATGAGCTCTTTTGTCTGATCAACAATAATGCGTATAAGAGCCACTTCAACATTTTAATTATGGTCTTCTCCTATCGACCCCCAAAGAAAAGAAAAGAAATAAAACTGTTTACACGGGAAAGCTCCCAACAAGTAAAAGAAGAACATGAAATCTTTTTGGGTTTTCTTTTTAATTACTACTACAAAAATGGAAAGTAAACTAATTAGAAGCTACAACTAATTTTTTGGGTTTTTCTTAAGGTTTATAACACACAAGAAGAAAGCATAAAAAGTAAAATAAACTAGCATGGATGATACAATGGAAAAGTATGAGCACCGACATCTGGCAATGAGTGTGTGAATATAAATGTAATGTCGGTGAGAAATACGTACTCCCCCAAGCTTAGGCTTTTGGCCTAAGTTGGTCTATGGCCACGGTTGGCTTGGCGGATATCCATAATAAAAGTTGGGGTCATACTGAGATGCAGCGGCTATCGCCTCCTGAGCTGCAGCGTGGCGACGAGCGGCCTCCGCCCTCCTCTCGTACTCATCTTCCTCCTCTCTGGTAATAACATATCTTCCTTTTGCCTGATAATCAAAGAAGGCAGGAGCAGGGAGAGTAATACGGACAACACGGCGTCTGTCAAAGATTAAGCGATACTAGAGAGGTGATTCATTCCTCTCGACAAACTGGTGGTGAACCATAGCCTCATAATCCAAATAAGCAGGAGGCAACTCAATATCATCTTCGCGTATGGCTACACCAAGAAAATTAGCTATGCGGGTTGCATAAATTCCACCAAAGAAATCTCCATTAAATCTATTAAGATGCAACCTACGTGCAATAATGGCTCCCAAATTATAAGATTTATCTCCTAACACAACACTCCTAAGAATACTGAGGTCAGGGACACACATGTGACATGCCACATCTTTACCATTAATGCATCTACCTATGAAGAGAGCAAAATAATGTATAGCAGGAAAGTGAATGCTCCCTATGGTAGCTTGTGTTATATCTTTAGATTCTTCCACAGTTATACTAGCAAGAAAATCTCTAAATTCAGATTTGCGAGGATCCCTTATACTACCCCATTGTGGAAGTTTGCAAGCAGTGGTAAAATCCTCTAAGTCCATAGTGTAAGAATTATCAAAAAGATCAAACAGGACGGTTGGAGAATTACGTGAAGATGAAAATTCAAACCTCCTCACAAAGGAACTAGTGAGATAGTGATACTGGCTACACTTTTCTTCCTCGAAGCTCACAAGATCAGCGTTACGCAAATATGCGTTGAATTCTTCTTTAATTCCCGCTCGATCCATAAAATTTTCCGAAGGCAACTCACAAGGACGCACTGGAGCGTCTCTTGGTGGCTCTTCATCAGCATCACGTATTGCAAGCCTGGGTCCTTGCTTCCTTGAAGAACCACCTTGGAACATTTTCCTAAGCATATTTCTTCTTCTGAAAAATTTCTAAATTTTTTAGTAACTTCAAAATAAAAGTAAACCAAACTCAATAATATTGATAGCAACTACTCCTACAAGTGCCTAGAGCCTATATCATGCATCAAAACTACTTTTGACCATATAAATTTGACATGCAAGCTCAAGAACATGGTCACCTAGGCAGCATAAATTTGCAATGAATAAAGCACTAGAACAAAAACTAATTGGACCAATGGAGGAGTCACATACCAAGGAACAATCTCCCCAAGCAGTTTTGTGAGAGGTGCTTTGAGCAAGGAGATCGAAAATGGCAGCAAAATGAGCTTGGACTCGGGTTTGAGCTGGATATTCGTGTTTGGGGGAGGAAGAAGGAATGTGTGGGTGAAAGGATAAGTGGAGGAGGGCCACTGTGGGCCCACAAGGCAGGGGGCGCGCCCAGGGGGTAGGGCGCGCCCTCCACGCTCGTGGCCAGGTGGACGACCCCCCTGCTGTGTTCTCAGTGCCGAATATTCTCAAGTATTCTAGAAAAAAATCATATTTAAATTTCAGGGCATTTGGAGAACTTTTATTTTCGGGGTATTTTTATATTGCACGGATAAATCAGATAACAGACAGAAAAATACTATTTTTATTTTATTTAATATAAATAACAGAAAGTAAAAGGAGGGTACAAAAGGTTGTGCCTTCTAGTTTCGTCCATCTCATGATCATCAAAAGGAATCCACTAACAAGGTTGATCAAGTCTTGTTAACGAACTCATTCCGAATAACATGGAACCAGAGAAATTTCGAATAACACTATGTTACCTCAACGGGGATATGCACATCCCCAATAGTAAGAATATCATATTTCTTCTTGACAGTAGGAAGAGGAAATTCAAAACCTCCAAATATAATCGATGGGATTTTTCCAATAGAGTTGATACTATGAACTTGAGGTTGTTTCCTTGGAAAGTGTATCGTATGCTCATTACCATTAACATGAAAAGTGACATTGCCTTTAGTGCAATCAATAACAGCCCCTGCAGTATTCAAAAAGGGTCTTCCAAGAATAATAGACATACTATCGTCCTCGGGAATATCAAGAATAACAAAGTCCATTAAAATAGTAACATTTGCAACTACAACAGGCACATCCTCACAAATACCGACAGGTATAGCAGTTGATTTATCAGCCATTTGCAAAGATATTTCAGTTGGTGTCAACTTATTGAAATCAAGTCTACGATATAAAGAGAGAGGCATAACACTAACACCGGCTCCAAGATCACATAAAGCAGTTTTAACATAGTTTCTTTTAATGGAGCATGGTATAGTTGGTACTCCTGGATCTCCAAGTTTCTTTGGTATTCCACCCTTAAAAGTATAATTAGCAAGCATGGTGAAAATTTCAGCTTCCGGAATCCTTCTTTTATTAGTAACAATTTCTTTCATGTACTTAGCATAAGGATCCATTTTAAGCATATCAGTTAATCGCATACGCAAAAATATAGGTCTAATCATTTCAGCAAAGCGCTCAAAATCCTCATCATCCTTTTTCTTGGATGGTTTGGGAGGAAAAGGCATGGGTTTCTGAACCCATGGTTCTCTTTCTTTACCATGTTTCCTAGCAACAAAGTCTTTCTTATCATAACGTTGATTCTTTGATTGTGGGTTATCAAGATCAACAGCAGGTTCAATTTCTATATCATTATCATTACTAGGTTGAGCATCATCATGAACATTATCATTAACATTATCACTAGTTTCAGGTTCATTACCAGATTGTGTTTCAGCATCAGAAATAGAAATATCATTTGGATTCTCAGGTGTTTCAGTAATAGGTTCACTAGAAGCATGCAAAGTCCTATCATTTTTCTTTTTCTTCTTTTTAGAAGAACTAGGTGCATCTATATTATTTCTCTGAGAATCTTGCTCAATTCTCTTAGGGTGGCCTTCAGGATACAAAGGTTCCTGAGTCATTCTACCATCTCTAGTCATAACTCTAACAGCATAATCATTATCTTACTATTCAATTCATTGAGCAAATCATTTTGAGCTTTAAGTACTTGTTCTACTTGAGTGGTAACCATAGAAGCATGTTTACTAATAAGTTTAAGTTCACCTTTGACATTAGCCATATAATCACCCAAGTGTTCAAGCATATTTGAATTGTATTTCAATTGTCTACCAAAATAAGCATTGAAGTCTTATTGCTTAGCCATAAATTTATCAAACTCATCTAAGCATGGGCTAGCAAACTTAGTAAATGGGATTTCAGCTTTATCATATCTATAGAGAGAATTTACCTTTACTACCTGTGTCGGGTTATCAAGACCATGTACTTCTTCAATAGGTAATGGATTAAGATCATATGTTTCTTCAACAGGCGGTAAATTAAGACCGTGTATTTCTTCAATAGGAGGTAAATTCTTAACATCTTCAGCTTTAATACCTTTTCTTTCATAGATTTCTTTGCCTCTTGCATATCTTCAGGACTGAGAAATAGAATACCCTCTTCTTCGGAGTTGGTTTAGGAATAGGCTCAGGAGCTGGCTCAGGAAGTGTCCAATTATTTTCATTTTCCAACATATTATTCAATAAAATTTCAGCTTCATCCGGTGTTCTTTCCCTGAAAACAGAACAAGCACAACTATCCAGGTAATCTCTGGAGGCATCGGTTAGTCCATTATAAAAGATATCAAGTATTTCATTTTTCTTAAGAGGATGATCAGGCAAAGCATTAAGTAATTGGAGAAGCCTCCCCCAAGCTTGTGGGAGACTCTCTTCTTCAATTTGCACAAAATTATATATATCCCTTAAAGCAGCTTGTTTCTTATGAGCAGGGAAACATTTAGCAGAGAAGTAATAAATAATATCATGGGGACTACGCACACAACCATGATCAAGAGAATTAAACCATATCTTAGCATCACCCTTTAATGAGAATGGAAATATTTTAAGGATATAAAAGTAACGAGTTCTCTCATCAGTAGTGAACAGGGTGGCTATATCATTTAATTTAGTAAGATGTGCCACAACAGTTTCAGATTCATAGCCATGAAAAGGATCAGATTCAACCAAAGTAATTATATCAGGATCAACAGAGAATTCACAATCCTTATCAATAACACAGATAGGTGAAGTAGCAAAAGCAGGGCCAGGTTTCATTCTAGCATTAAGAGATTGCTGATTCCATTTAGCTAATAACCTCTTGAGTTCCTATCTATCTTTGCAAGCTAAAATAGCTAAAGAAGCTTCTTTATCAAAAACATAACCCTTAGGAATAACAGGCAAGTCTTCATCATCACTTTCATTAGTATTATCAGATTCAATATTTTCATTCTCTCTAGCCCTAGTAAGTTGCTCATCAAGAAATTCACCAAGTGGCACAGTAGTACCAAGCATAGAAGTAGTTTCATCATAAGTATCATGTATAGCAGAAGTAGCATCATCGATAACATGCGACATATCAGAACGAATAGCAGAAGCAGGTTTGAGTGTCGCAAGCTTACTCAAAACAGAAGGTGAATCAAGTGCAGAGCTCGATGGCAGTTCCTTACCTCCCCTCGTAGTTGAGGGATAAATCTTGGTTCTTGGATCTTTCAAGTTCTTCATAATGATAAGCAGATATAATCCCAAGTGACTCAAAGAATAGAGCTATGCTCCCCGGCAACGATGCCAGAAAATAGTCTTGATAACCCACAAGTATAGGGGATCACAACAGTTTTCGAGGGTAGAGTATTCAACCCAAATTTATTGATTTGACACAAGAGGAGCCAAAGAATATTCTCAAGTATTAGCAGCTGAGTTGTCAATTCAACCACACCTGGAAACTTAGTATCTGCAGCAAAGTATTTAGTAGCAAAGTAATATGATAGTAATGGTAACGGTAGCAAAAGGTAACCATAGTAAAAGTAGTGTTTTTGGTATTTTGTAGTGATGATAGCAATAGCAACGGAAAAGTAAATAAGTGAAGAACAATATATGGAAAGCTCGTAGGCAATGGATCGGTGATGGAGAATTATGCCGGATGCGGTTCATCATGTAACAGTCATAACCTAGGGTGACACAGAACTAGCTCCAGTTCATCAATGTAATGTAGGCATGTATTCCGAATATAGTCATACGTGCTTATGGAAAAGAACTTGCATGACATCTTTTGTCCTACCCTCCCATGGCAGCAGGGTCCTAATGGAAACGAAGGGATATTAAGGCCTCCTTTTAATAGAGTACCGGAACAAAGCATTAACACATAGTGAATACATGAACTCCTCAAACTACGGTCATCACCGGTAAGTATCCCGATTATTGTCACTTCGGGGTTAACAGATCATAACACATAATAGGTGACTATAGAATTGCAAGATAGGATCAAGAACTCTCATATATTTATGAAAACATAATAGGTTCAGATCTGAAATCATGGCACTCGGGCCCTAGTGACAAGCATTAAGCATAGCAAAGTCATAGCAACATCAATCTCAGAACATAATGGATACTAGGGGTCAAGCCCTAACAACACTAACTCGATTACATGATAGATCCCATCCAACCCATCACCGTCCAGCAAGCCTACGATGGAATTAATCACGCACGGCGGTGAGCATCATGAAATTGGTGATGGAGGTGGTTGATGATGATGATGGCGACGGATTCCCCTCTCCGGAGCCCCGAACGGACTCCATATCATCCCTCCCGAGAGGTTTTAGGGCTTGGCGATGGCTCCGTATCGTAAAACGCGATGAATCCTTCTCTCTGATTTTTTCTCTCCGAAACCAAATATATAGAGTTGGAGTCGAGGTCGGAGGAGCTCCAGGGGGCTCATGAGGTAGGGGGCGCGCCCTAGGGGGCAGGCGCACCCCCACCCTCGTGGACAGGTGGTGGCCCCCCTGGCCTTCATCTTTTGCAAGGATTTTTTATTATTTCCAAAAAGTTGTTCCGTGAAGATTCAGGTCATTCCGAGAACTTTTGTTTCTGCACATAAATAACACCATGGTAATTCTGCTGAAAACAGCGTCAGTCCGGGTTAGTTCCATTCAAATCATGCAAGTTAGAGTCCAAAACAAGGGCAAAAGTGTTTGGAAAAGTAGATACAACGGAGATGTATCAAAGTTCTGCTGCTAGAAGCCTCCGTAGCCACTGAAAACCAATCTAGACCCGTTTCGGCACCCTGCCGGAGGGGGAGTCCCTATCCGGTGGCCATCTTCATCATCCCGGTGCTCTCCATGACGAGGAGGGAGTAGTTCTTCCTCGGGGCTGAGGGTATGTACCAGTAGCTATGTGTTTGATCTGTCTCTCGTATTCTTGAGGTGGCACGATCTTGATGTATCGCGAGCTTTGCTATTATAGTTGGATGTTATGATGTTTCTCCCCGTCTACTCTCTTGTAATGGATTGAGTTTTCCCTTTGAAGTTATCTTATCGGATTGAGTCTTTAAGGATTTGAGAACAATTGATGTATGTCTTGCGTGGGATACCCGTGGTGACAATGGGGTATTCTATTGATCCACTTGATGTGTGTTTTGGGGATTAACTTGCAGGTTCCGCCCATGAACCTATGCATAGGGGTTGGCACACATTTTTGTCTTGACTCTCCGGTAGAAACTTTGGGGCACTCTTTGAGGTCCTATGTGTTGTTTGAATAGATGAATCTGAGATTGTGTGATGCATATCGTACAATCATACCCATGGATACTTGAGGTGACATTGGAGTATCTAGGTGACATTAGGGTTTTGGTTGATTTGTGTCTTAAGGTGTTATTCTAGTACGAACTCTAGGGCTGTTTGTGACACTTATAGGAATAGCCCAACGGATTGATTGGAAAGAATAACTTTGGGGTGGTTTCGTACCCTACCATAATCTCTTCGTTTGTTCTCCGCTGTTAGTGAATTTGGAGTGACTCTTTGTTGCATGTTGAGGGATAGTTATGTGATACAATTATGTTATTATTGTTGAGGGAACTTGCACTAGTGAAAGTATGAACCCTAGGCCTTGTTTCAACACATTGCAATACCATTTACGCTCACTTTTATCATTAGTTACCTTGCTGTTTTTATATTTTCAGATTACAAAAACCTTTATCTACCATCCATATACCACTTGTATCACCATCTCTTCGCCGAAGTAGTGCACCTATACAATTTACCATTGTATTGGGTGTGTTGGGGACACAAGAGACTCTTTGTTATTTGGTTGCATGGTTGCTTGAGAGAGACCATCTTCATCCTACGCCTCCTACGGATTGATAAACCTTAGGTCATCCACTTGAGGGAAATTTGCTACTGTCCTACAAACCTCTGCACTTGGAGGCGCAACAACGTCTACAAGAAGAAGGTTGTGTAGTAGACATCAAGGTTGGTGCAGACGTCCGGCTCAGGGCCCGATTCGCCGATCCGGCCAATGAAGACATGGATTCCTCTAAAGGGGACCCGGTACCCATACTCAATTGAGCCGGCCTCAGGGCCCCAGCCTTCGTCATCAATGTAGAGCTTGCTGCAACTACTTTTGGTCATCCGGCCCACAACGTATCCCTTGAGCCCTTCAAAGCTGCCCTTCAAGAACTCAAATCCACAGTGCGCTGGCCCCACGGTGGGTGCCAACTATCGTGGAATTGTCACGGCAGATGTCTTAGCGAAAGGACTTAGCCGTAGGGCCATCGCAACTCGGAAGCTTAAAGGGGTTAATCAGGACAAAGGACACGAGAGGTTTATACTGGTTCGTCCCCTTACGGTGAAGGTAAGGCCTAGTCCAGTTGATGTTGTATTGCTAGGTTTCGATGACCAAGGAGCGAATCTTCTAGCTTGGCTATCGATCTCTTGTTTTCTTGTCTTAAGCCGCCGCCGGGTCGTCCCCTTATATACACGGGTTGACGCCTGGCGGCCTACAGAGTCCCGGCTGGCTCATAAAATGTGTCTGGCTCGGTGACTTCTTTTATATGCCTTTCTTTACAAGTCTTTCTTTACATATGGCGGTTTACAATATTGGGCCTTAAGCCGCCTCTGGGCTTAGGCCTTCTACAAGTCTTAATAAGCCATCACCTTGAATATTACTGGGCTTCTTTTTGTAACCCGCCATTGGGGTTGACCCGGCCCCTCCTAGGCGTGTCATACCTGGTAGCTATATCACCAACACATACCGATGTATGCGGTCAAATGAGTGTTGAGGCACGCGGTGGGTATCGTTATTTTCTTACCTTCATAGATGATTTGAGTAGATATGGGTATATCTACTTAATGAAACACAAGTCTCAAACATTTGAAACCAAAAAAATTTAGAGTAAAGTGGAGAATCATAGTAACAAGAAAATAAAGTTTCTACGATCTAATCGTGGAGGCAAATATTTGAGTTACGAGTTTGGCTTTCATTTAAAACAATGTGGAATAGTTTCACAACTCACGCCACCTGGAACACCACAGCGAAATGGTGTGTCTGAACGTCGTAACTGTACTCTATTAGATATGGTGCAATCTATGATGTCTCTTACCGATTTTCCACTATCATTTTGGGGTTATGCATTAGAGACAGTTGCATTCATGTTAAATAGGGAACCATCTAAATCCCTTGAGACGACCCCGTATGAACTATGGTTTGGCAAGAAACCTAAGCTGTCGTTTCTTAAAGTTTGGGGTTGCGACACTTATGTCAAAAGGCTTCAGCCTGATAAGCTCGAACCCAAATCGGAGAAGTGCGTCTTCATAGGATACCCTAAGGAAACAACTGGATACACCTTCTACCACAGATCCAAAGCCAAGATTTTTTTTGCCAAGAATGGAACCTTCTAGAGGAGTTTCTCTTGAAAGAAGTGTGTGGGAGGAAAGTAGAACTTGATGAGGTAGTTGTACCTTCTCTCAATTTGGAAAGTAGCTCATCAAAGAAATATGTTCCGATGATGCCTACACCAACTAGAGAGGAAGCTAATGATGATAATCATGAAACTTCAGATCAAGTTACTACTAAACCTCATAGGTCAACCATAGCACGATCCGCACCAGAGTGGTATGGTAATCCTGTTCTAGAAGTCATGTTACTACACCATTGCGAACCTACGAACTATGAAGAAGCTATGATGAGCCCAGATTCCGATAAATGGCTTGAGGCCATGAAATCTGAGATAGGATCCATGTATGAGAACAAAGTATGGACTTTGGTGGACTTGCTTCGATGACCGGCAAGCCATAGAAAATAAATGGATCTTCAAGAAGAAGACTGACGCTGATGGTAATGTTACTATCTACAAAGCTTGACTTGTAATGAAAGGTTTTCGACAAGTTCAAGGAGTTGATTACGATGAGACCTTTTCACCCATAGCGATGCTTAAGTCTGTTCTAATCATGTTAGAAATTGCCGCATTTTATGATTATGAAATCTAGCAAATGGACGTCAAAACTGCATTCCTTGATGGATTTCTTAAAGAAGAGTTGTATATGACGCAACCAAAAGTTTTTGTCGATCCTAAAGGTGCTAGCAAAGTGTTCAAGCTCCGGGGATCCATCTATGGACTGGTGCAAGCATCTCGGAGTTGGAATATACGCTTTGATGAGGTGATCAAAGGATATGGTTTTGTACAGACTTTTGGAGAAGCCTGTATTTACAAGAAAGAGAGTGGGAGCTCTCTAGCATTTCTAATATTATATGTGGATGACATATTGTTGATTGGAAATGATGTAGAATTTCTGGATAGCTTAAAAGGATACTTGAATAAGAGTTTTTCAATGAAATACCTCGGTGAAGCTGCTTATATATTAGACATAAAGATCTATAGAGATATATCAAGACACTTAATAGGACTTTCACAAAGCACATACCTTGAAAAAGTTTTGAAGAAGTTCAAAATGGATCAGTCAAATAAAGGGTTCTTGCCTGTGTTGCAAGGTGTGAAATTGAGTCAGACTCAATGCCCGACCACTTCAGAAGATAGAGAGAAAATGAAAGTCATTCTGTGTGCCTCAGCCATAGGTTCTATTATGTATGCTATGCTGTGTACCAGACCTGATGTGTGCCTTGCCATAAGTCTGGCAGGGAGGTACCAAAGTAATCCAGGAGTGGATCATTGGATAGCGGTCAAGAACATCCTGAAGTACCTGAAAAGGACCAAGGATATGTTTCTCGTTTATAGAGGTTACAAAAAGCTCATCATAAATGGTTACGTCGATGCTAGTTTTGGCACTAATCCGGATGAATCTAAGTCACAAACTAGATACATATTTATTTTAAATGGTGGAGCTGTCAGTTCGTGCAGTTCCAAGTAAAGCATCATGGCGGGATCTATGTGTGAAGTGGAGTACATAGCTGCTTCGGTAGCAGCAAATGAAGGAGTCTGGATGAAGGAGTTCATAACCGATCTAGGTGTAATACCTAGTGCATCAGGTCCAATGAAAATATTTTGTGACAATGCTGGAGCAATTGCCTTAGCAAAGGAATCCAGATTTCACAAAAGGACCAAACACATCAAGAAACGCTTCAACTCCATCCATGATCACGTCAAGGAGGGAGACATAGAGATTTGCAAAATACATACGGTTCTGAATGTAGCAGACCCATTGACTAAGCCTCTTCCACGAGCAAAACATGATCAACACCAAGACTCCATGGGTGTTAGAATTATTACAATGTAATCTAGATTATTGACTCTAGTGCAAGTGGGAGACTGAAGGAAATATGCCCTAGAGGCAATAATAAATTTGTTATTTTATATTTCCTTATTCATGATAAATGTTTATTATTCATGCTAGAATTGTATTGATTGGAAACCTTAATACATGTGTGAATACATAGACAAACACTATGTCCCTAGTGAGCCTCTATTTGACTAGCTCATTGATCAAAGATGGTTAAGATTTTCTAACCATGGACATGAGTTGTCATTTGATAACGGGATCACGTCATTAGGAGAATGATGTGATGGACAAGACCCATCCGTTAGCTTAGCATAATGATCGTTCAATTTTATTGCTATTGCTTTCTTCATGTCAAATACATATTCCTTCAACTATGAGATTATGCAACTCCCGAATACCGGAGGAATGCCTTGTGTGCTATCAAACATCACAATGTAACTGGGTGATCATAAATATGCTCTACAGGTATCTCCGAAGGTATTTGTTGAGTTGGCATAGATCAAGATTAGGATTTGTCACTCCGAATATCGGAGAGCTATCTCTGGGCCCTCTCGGTAATACACATCATAAGATTGCAAGCAAACGACTAAGGAGTTGCTCACGAGGTGATGTGTTATGGAACGAATAAAGAGAGTTGCCGGTAACTAGATTGAACTAGGTATGCAGATACCGACGATCAAATTCGGGCAAGTAACATACCGATAGACAAAGGGAATAACATGTGTTGTCATAACTGTTCGATCGATAAAGATCTTTGTAGAATATGTAGGAGCCAATATGAGCATCTAGGTTCCGCTATTGGTTATTGACCGGAGAAGTGTCTCGGTCATGTCTACATAGTTCTCGAACCCATAGGGTCCTCGCGCTTAACGTTCAATGATGATATTGTATTGTATGAGTTATGTGATTTGGTGACCGAATGTTGTTCGGAGTCCCGGGTGATATCACGGACATGAATAGGAGTCTCGAAATGGTCGAGGGGTAAAGATTGATATATAGGACTATAGTATTCGGACACCGAAAGTGTGCCAGAATGTATTGGGTATTTATCGGAGTACCTCGGGGGAATATATGGGCCATATGGGAGATGGGAGGGGGGAAAACTAGCCCACAAGGTGTGTCGTGCCCCCCTATAGCAGGTGGCTGAATAGGAGAAGGAAAAGAGGGGGTTCAACCCCCTTCCTTCTCTTCTTCCCCCTTCCTTTCTTCCCCGATAGAAAAAGGAAAGGGAGGGCCACTTGGGGAAACCACAAGTAAGATTCGGATCCTACTTGGGGCGCCCCTGGCTGCCTCTCCTCCCCTCCCACCTATATATATGTGGGGAGGGGGGAGCCTAGAACACACAATATCAACTGTTAGCCGTGTGCGGCGCCCCCCTCCACAGTTTACGCCCCCAGTCATATTCTCGTGGTTCTTAGGCGAAGCTCTGCGCAGATCACTTCACCATCACCATCACCACACCATCGTGCTGACGGAACTCATCTACTTCCTCGATGTCTTATTGGATCAAGAATACGAGGGACGTCACCGAGCTGAACATGTGCAAAACTTGGAGGTGCTGTATGTTCGGTGCTTGATCGGTCGGAGCTAGAAGACGTTCGACTACATCAACTGCGTTGTCAAACGCTTCCGCTTTCGGTCTACGAGGGTACGCAGACACACTCTTCCCCTCATTGCTATGCATATCAATGGATAGATCATTGCATGTGCGTAGAATTCTTTTTGTTTTCCCATGCAACATTTCCCAACAACATCTACTCATACATTTTGAGTTCCTCTGTTTCAAACTGGGCCTGAGTCCAAACTAACCCCACATGATTTCACTGCAATGTTGGTAAACATAGCAGAAAACAAACAAAAACATCCTACGAATCAAGTTCACTGGATCATTATGAAGATGCAAGTATTGATTATATCTAGATTGGATCTCTCATCAACTAATGCAGCGGAGAGGAGAGTTGGTGAAGCGATTTGATGTAGATTCCCGCAGCTAGGAGCCCCCAACCACGAGAATTTTCTCCCCCGCGCAGTCCCTTGAACAAGGATCAAAAGCACAATCTCCCTACAGATTGCACACATACGAGATCATCGATGATCCAGTAGCACTTCGATGTAAGTTGCATGTGTCAGATGATTCGTAATCAAATGACTTCACAATCCATCACTATGGAATTTCTCCATGCGGGTTTCTCCAATGTGACCAAATGAAGTGACACAAATATTTGGTATTCTCTTAGTTTTGCGATATTTAGCGTCGATGTTATAGATGATGTATATCATCATCCGTTTCATAGCATACCTCTCTTTCACAATGGAAGTATGGCCTTTATGTTATTCATAACACTGAACAATTATTGGTATTTTATGAACAACCTCCTTGCATCAAACATTGTGCAATGGGCTAGAGTGTACAAAACTCTAGAATGAATTATGAAAAATAAACACAGAGGTAATACGCTGGTGGGAATTATAGTAACTTTTACAAAGTTTCTAGCATATATCTTAACCTCATTGTCCGCTAGTCATTTTAGGTCGTAGTAGTTCTTACATCGAGTTGCAATAGTATGCCATCCAACCGGTATTCTTGTGATCAACATTTAACCACAATATCAAAGAATTAAGTGGTTACCAGTTTAATAACAGTTCCTAAGAAGTACATTTTCTTGACCAACCTTACTTCTCTACATCTATAACTTGTATGACATTCATACCCGAGCTGGACATTCCAGTCTTCTTTCTCTCTGCCTTTGTACATCTTATAGTTTTACTTTCAATATTTATTCTTCTCATAGAACAAGCACCCAACTTTAAGAGAGGTGTCAGCCACACACTTCCTAGGCGTGTAAGTCACATTAACACCCTTTAAATTTGTCCTTTCTCTTTAAGTTATTATTTCATTCACCATTGTCTTATGATCGACATTCTTCTGGATCCTACTCATTTCAGTCTTTAAGCATACTAAACATATGACTCGAACTTGCAAACAAACATTGCTTTGGATATCACACATATTGTTTAGCCTTTGTTTGTTTTGAAAAAAAATCCATTTCCAAGAATACCACATAGCTATCCTAAATATTTTGAAGTTCAAGTTGAATGGAAGCAAGAATACTGCACTCAACTGTGATAGAATTCTTGCCTTTTGGATCAAATGACACGAGTCTCATCATCCGTAACATCAACAGGAGAGTTGACAACATGCAATAAGATAATAGTCCTTCTCGACACTCTTAAGGACGATCCTCATATTACGTTCGAATTGTAAAGTTTTCATCAGATAATTTGAAACAACTAATTAATTTCAACAGGGAAGGTGGAGTCGCAAGCCACTATTCTACAAGTATAAAAAATACACTTAGATTAGGTTTATAATTAATTGCACTAGTGTTTAACCAATTTTAAAGTGTGCTCCCACTCAATTGAACATCTCTCATAATTGATAGTGAGTGCTTCAAAATCCATGTATCAATTGCTAGCCATTTAAGGTAGCATCACTGATGACGAGAATCTCAACTAGCAGGCCAACTTGCTGATCACATCTTTATGTGACTCTTGTTCATCTTTCGATGGATGTGCTACGAGCTCAAGGACTCTCTTGCCAAGAATTCCAAGATAATCAAGTGATCTTGTTGCATAGTCTAACCACACCCACCTCATACGGTTCAAGTTGTTCGTAGCCATGGTAACATGGCGACCCGAAGTGATACATTTTTCGGACGACGCTATACTTGGGAGAGCACTAACTACTTGATAATATATCATGAGATATCACCCTAATAAAAAAGGCTAATGTGCAATCAAAATGATGCAAAAATATGGGTAACATCTCAGAAAATTCAAAATAGCATGATATGGTATAGCCCCTCGGATAAGTCCTCTTCATCTTTGCGAAATTTCAGTCAAATGTGTTGTTGTGGCAGTAGAAAAACGTTGTCATGGCAGCAGTTTTAACAAGAACATATTTCTGTAAAAACTGCTTTCCGTGGCAGCGTGAAAATGTTGTCACGGCAGCAATTTTAAAAATCACTGTCGTGGCAACATTGTCTTCAACTTTTCTTCTCCGCCTTCATGTACAGTCTCCTGCGCCAGGGTCCTCCTTCACAAGGTTGTCACCACCGTATGTAATTAATATTTATCATCGACATCTCTATAGCTACTAAATAAAATCACATTATATCAAAGTTGACATGTGGTGATAATCATATGACTCCAACCATCATATCGTACCATGCCACTCAGGTCATGTTAAATATTGCACAACATAGACATCTCATACAAAATCTCATCTCTATGACAGAAGGCTATACGACATCAAATGTAACCTGCAAAACCAAGTTAGACGCCACTAATTGGTTTATGAAAAAAATTATTTATTTTACATGGCTTCTAGGGTTTCTGAAAAAACTCTAGCTACCTAAGTTCATCATCAATTCTGATTATTCTAGTTGCTAGATTAACTTTGCGAGGTGTGTGAAGTAAGGGACTTAATTAAAAATATCTACCCCCATACAAAACGTCATCATACACATGACTCCTGTATAGATCAAATCCACATGCCCTCTAGTTTTGCGAACATTCATCTCTACTGACTATAGTGAGACCCAAAGAACTGAAACACTTCTTTGATTTGATCAACCAACATACTAACAGTAGCATAGAAGGATCAAAGATTGCTAGAACTTTGTAACAAAGTTTGCACGATGCCGCTAAGATGAGAAGACCGTAAACTCAGGAAAGCAACAAAAACAAGTAGAAATTGCATCTACTAATAATAGATCTTATATTCTACTCGCACAAATTCTTTTAAGCAATAGAACTCATCTACTACTCATTTTTAGCAATAGATCTAGTCTACTAAGAATTTCTTTTGTGAATTACCCACACAACACATGTGTTCTAGGTTGTGACCTTCATCTACACATAGATCGCTCATGATGCCACTGTTGGAAAACATAGTAGAAAACAAGAAAATCCTCCTTATGAATCAAGGTCCTAGGATCATTATGAAGATGCAAGTGTAGATTGGATCTAGATTGCATCGCTCGCCAAGTAAGGCAATGGAGAGGAGGGTTGGTGAAGCGAGTTGATGCAGATTCTCGCAACTAACATTTACAACGTCCTAATCGCAAGAATCCCCCCCTCGAACAGTCCAAAACAAAGATTGAAAGCACGTTCTCTCTAAGATTGCACACATATGAGATCATCGATCTGGCGGCGCTTCATCATCCAGAACTAGATGCTGCCGGAGAACTAGAAGGGATGGAGAAGCCATACAACATGGAGGAACTTTCCCGGTGGAGAGACAAAGAGAGATATGTAGATAGATAGATATGTAGAGAGATGTGTTCTAGGGGTTGCCCCTGCCTTTGTATATATAGGTGTAAGCCTGGGGTCACAACTTGGAGAGGGGATCTCACCGAAGTCGGTATGGATCGCGAGGGGAAATCCTCCTTAGACTCAAACAAGCAACACTTAAGACTTGTCATTTCCAGAAATGCCAAGACTCTTGACGTTTCTTGCTTGGCCACCAAAGCAACCCTTCGTGCACCATCCTAAGGCCTTGTGGGCCTTGCCACTTGGCCCGGACAAAGTAGTTGCGCACCAGTGATCCGCTAGAATTATTTAGAAGGTTCGGAACCTTCTAGTCCCTCCCATGACTTCCCAGAATATTTTCGGGAACAACTGGAACAACCCAAAACTCTTACGGTGCTCATTCTCTCAAAACTATTTCCATTATCTCTGGAACTTTTCTAGTGACTCTCTCACGATCCTAACCATCTAGTAATCAACAGATTGATGACCCTTAAGTGTGTGACTCTGTAGGGTGAAATATAGACATGCATATCCAAAACTCTTTCCGATCATTCATCAATAACAGAGTCGTGGACATCCATATTAACCCCTATACCCACACAAATGATTTTTGAGTGAATCTTTAGTTATCATGTGTTATTTGTTTTGCTTTGTGACACTTCTCAAAGCCCGATGTGAGATATATTGGCTTCCTCGTAAATCAACACATGATCACTATGCTGGCTTTCTCGTTATTGGGTTTATTCTCTTTTCTCATTCATGTGGTCCGGCATCCCCGTGAGAAAGTCACGATGTGTTTGGCCGGACAATGATGGATACCATTACACCGAAGTATGTTGACTTTTTTTTTGTGTTATGAACTATCAACTTGTGACGAAAGGATCTCATAGTATAACAATCAACTTAGGTCAATTCTTTTAACATTATGCCCTTAAAATTGTCGGCATCATCATTACACTTAACTATGTCCATGGTCAGGAAAATATAACAATTGTGCAACACTTGATGTAGTCCTAGAGACAAGACTAGAAATCTATTTACCGTGGCATTTACCGTTTATAATTCTACACGTGCACATGTTTTTTTCCTCTGAGCATCTTAGTCTCCGTAGACTCAAAATCATAGCGGTTATAGAATAAAATATAAACATTAATCATAAATTTGAGTATAAAAAATTATTTTTATCATTGCCACTAGGTCATATTTTCAACATGCAAGTCTTCATGTCACTCCGTAAGAAACCTTTTTGTACGTGTGGCATTGTAAAAAAAAATAGCTACCAGAAACTCGGTCTTGGCCGTGAATACATCAGCGTTGATGATTTCCTGGCCGGTCGCAGCATCGGCACGCACGATACACCTGATTGGTTGATTAATTGATTTGTTAGATCTTAGGTAAGCGATGGCTGCATCCGGTTCTTGGCCCAAACAAGCTGGAAAAACGATGACGTAACTGATGTGTGTGGCTAGAACGAGGGGATCGTCCCGCCTCCAACATTTCGCGGCTTTAAATTAGTAATACTAGTACTACAAGTGACGTGTGCAATCTCAAAGTAAACGATTCTGCATACCAAATAAATGCGTGGGAATAATTCCTCTCCTTGCTAATAGGCTCCTTTTGCATTTTCTTTCTCCTCGTCCTGATCACTCCCAGTAGTTCGCTCTGTCTCCGCAAACAGCAAAAGCAAGCAACTTCGACCGCGTTCGGCGTTCGGCAGTCCTCGCGGAGCGGAGCGCCCGGAGCGGGGTTTAACCAACTCCACAAATTATGACGTTAATTAACTGGATTGCCGCTTCGCTCCGGCACGGAGCCGCGGAGCGGAGGGAATCCGAACGCGGCCTTCATCGCGCAGTATGACCTTTGATATTCCGACGGCTGCACAACAAAATGAAAAATATATGGAGCATGTTACATGGAAGGGAATTTGTAGCACGGAGTAGTGAGGACCCTTTTTATTTTTGCTTTCGATTTCCGGCCTTTCATATCTTTTGAACTAAAAGTTTATAAATTAAGTCCCATTTACATATTCATGTTTGTGGTGACCAGGGCTTCAAATGAGATTCATTTCGAATATGTTTTGATGAGTTTTTAAAACTTTGTTAAAATTTAACTTCTAAAACTTAGTATGAGCGACCAACATGATCATAAGTTTCAGAATTGCGAAGCACAAAATCGTAAGTTTCGGAAACTAAAACTTAAAGTTTGTTGTGCCCTCGTGCAGGTTGGGTCTCCCTTGCATTTCCTATTGAGGAGTCTGATTGAGACAATCAAGATGAATGATGTCAACCCCCTCTTTCGCGCCTAACTTGACTCTGATTCTCCCACTATGAGAGCTGATCTATGGGCTAGTTCGGCCACATAATGGAATTTACGAAAGCCCCCGGTCTTTCGACTCAATGTATTGCCCTTTGGACCAGGATCTGACGAGGAAGTGGGAGGGGACACGAAGCTTAGGTACGTACCATTGCCCCAGTCCAATGGACTATGTCATACGGAGAGGAACCCCTGAAGGTCGGACGGAAAGAAAACCGGTTTTACTTCTGCTTCTTTTAGGATCTAATGACTTTACGAATTGCAAGGCAATTGAACGCCGGCGAGGCAGGTGCACGTCCCTGCATCAAGTTTCCGTATGTTACATAAGCAATCCAACTACTACATTGGATCTTTTAGTCGATGCCAAAAACTTCGTTGTGCCGTACGGACCATTTGTCACGCGAGAGAAGGACCTATTCCAGCAATCAAAACAGATAGCCATGTGTCAACAAAACCACAAGATCCCAGCTTGATTATCCTTTCTTCCCCGCCCTCTCCGACATGGACCCGGTGAAATTGGATTATCCGTGAAGTTTCACGTTGGCATACACATTCGCAGGCCTAGTTCGAACCGGATCTCCACTCTTCTGGTGCTTTGGGCGCCACGAAACAACAGATGGCGATCTTCGGCGGGTAGGCACGCGACCCGTTCTTCCACACCGGCTGTGATTAGTTAAATAGGACCACGGACAAGGAGGATAAACAAACGTAGCTGTCTGCCCCTGGCGCGGGGAGAAAATCTGGCTCCCGTCACGTCGCCGGCGGGCCGCCCCGCCGCTCGGCCGGAGCCGGCGCCACGTCGCTGTCCGCAGAGTCGCTGTTGCCTGGCAGCACGGCCGCACAGGTGTACTATCACATCGTATCGCCGGATTGGATATGCGGATATTATTTGTTGTGTACGGCTGCTTGGCCTCTCACCAAGTCAAATGCTCCGAGGTAGCTCGCGTCACGCCTTGTAGGGTCTGTTTTGGACGCAGGATAGGAAAAATATAGCAACAGGGAAACTTTGGAAATCATCTTCTGGGATTTTATAGGAATCTAAGATACATGAATCATGCAATATATTCTCTCCATCACAAATACTACTAGTAAATTATACTTGCAAGAAATATATAATAGCAGGGGGAAATGCATTCTTGACATCTTATTTTCTTCAATAAAAGGCCACGTGGCAGAATCATATGAGATGAAAACTTTATCCAACGGATAATATTATTCGGATTTGCCATCTCTCAACCGTTGGATGGAGCATATCCAAGGGCTGATATTCAAACTTATGGTGACCCTATATAGTGGTATAGATAAGATTCTAACTTTTTTTGAATCAGATTTATATAGACATATTTCGTGTGTTTGTTCACTCATTTTAGTTCATATTAAAAATATCCAAAACGTCTTATATTTGCGACTCGGCAAGGAATAGTTGTTTGGATGTTTGACAGAAATTTTGTAGGAAGAGAGAAAAGAGGAGAGAGCATGAGACATGTTGCATTGGGCATCCTAAGGAAGTGGAAAACTAAAGAAAGAAAGTGGCAACTATGTATTTTTTTCCATGCAAAAAATATATCGAGGTGATGTAGCTGCACTTAGAGAACTAGATGATACCCCGCACGTTGTTGCAGGATAGTTTGCAACATATTTTAGTGAGATTCCTTGTACGAAACATGAATATTTGGAGTAATAATGAAAGAGCTAGAACAATAGAATGGAAATTCCGGTGCATATTTGCATGTTGTGGTGGCTCTTTTCCCATGCATGTTGCATGATGCGGTATGTTTGCATATTTAGAGAAATCGGTTAGTGAGGGTCGGCCTTTTTTCATGTATGTTGTGTGATGAGGTGGCATGCTTGCATGTTGTGAGAAATAAGTTAGTGGAGGCTGGCTATTTAGATATAGAAAATGCCCAACCTTTACATAACACGATCACACAAGTTACATGCTCGAGGCAACAAAAAAGAAAATAACATTTTACACCAACGGTAAAAAAGCCCAATTTAAGATGGGGTAGATCATATCCAAATATTAAACCGTCATCCATGATAGAAGAAAACATCTTTGATTATATGCTCCAGACGGATAGACACCATGATAAATAGGTATATGTCCTCTAGATTCTACAAAATAGATCAAGTACGGACTCATCGTGTATATGCATGAATAACCTTCACAAGAGATGAAATGCATTTATTGTTAAAAACCACATCACTCCTGATAAGCCACAAAGCGCAACATAAGGTTGCCGCCCCACAAAAATATGTGCAAAAAATTATATATCAATACCACACAACCAATTTCCCAATATATTACGGGCACTAAGAGGTGGGGGTAAAGATTTGAAGCTATCTCAACTATGGCCCACACTGCTCGAGCAAATTTGCACTCAAAAAATAAATATTTAATAGACTCGTTATGTTGACAAAAGACACGTGACTTGCTACCTTGCCAATTGCTATGTTCCAAGTTATCTCTAGTAAAGATCACACCTCTGATTAAAAATCATAGAAATTCTTGCATGAACAAGTATGGCCCTTTTGTTCATTACATTGAAAAACTATTGTTCTCTCATGAACAACCTCTTTGCAACTCCTATGCAATGGGTTAGAGTGCACAAAACTCTAAATGAATTATGATAATAAATTCAGAGATAATATGTTGATGAAAAAGTAACATAATTATTACTATATTTTCAACACATATTTTAACCTCATCAATTTGTTGGTCATTGGGTCGTAGTAATTCTTGCATCATTCGCAACAACATGCAATCGAGTCGGTATTCTTGTGATCAACTTTTAACCACAATTCTCAAAAAAATTAGTGTTTAACATTTTAATCACAATTTTTAAGAATCATACTTTACTTGACCGACTTTCTCTACATCTTATAACTTGTCTGACATTCATACCTGAGTTGGACATTTCAGTCTTCTTTTCATTCCGCCTCTAAACTTCTTACAGTTTTACTTTCAATATCTCTCCCACTTGATAGAAGAATCATCTAACTTTTAAGAGTGGTGTGAGCCCCGAGCTTCCATAGGCATGTAAATCTTATTACATCCTTTGGTTTTGTTCTTTCTCTTTAAGTTCTCGCCATCAACTCACGACTGGCATTCTTACGGGTCTTACACATTTTAGTCTTAAACATAGATGAACACTTCACTAGATCTTGCAAACAAAACACTTCTTTAGATATCACATATCTTTTAGCCTTTGTTTGTTTCTAAAAATAATTTTCTGTTCCAAGAATATCACATAACTATCCCAAACATTTTTGAAGTTTGGGTTTCTTGGAAGCAAGCAGATCGTAATGCAATTCTATCTTTTGGATCGAAGGACGTGAGTCTGATCATCCATATAGCATTATCAAGAGAGTATCGTAAGCATGCAATAGGACAAAATCCTTCTTAGCACTCTTAGAGGACGATCCTCTGAATAATAAAGATTCCACTAGATAAATAACAGCCAATCAATTTCAACAACAAAGGGGCAAGTGTGAGCCATAATTCTACAACTATAATGCAAACTACACATAGACATTGTTCTTAATTAATTTGCACTAGTGATTAAACTAAATTAATACATAATTGTGCTCCCACTCAAATCAATATCTCTCATAATTTATTTTAAGTGATTCAAGATCCTAAACTAGTTCTCAGCCATGATGTGGACATCACTGATGACGAGAATTTTGACCGGTGGGCAAATTTTTGCCGATCATATCTCCATATGACTCTTGTTCATCTTTCGATGCTTTGTGCTCTGAGCTCAGAACGATTCTGCTAGAACTTCAAGAGAACCAAGTGCTATCTGCATACATGGTCTGACCATCCCCGTCTGACACCTCATGTCCCGTTTGTACTCATGTGGACATGGTGCACTCCAGAACGTTGCATGTTATAGACAGTTGCAACACTAGGAAGAGAACCTTTTGACTTGATATTTACTATGAGAGATCACCCTAATAATTGAATAATGTGCAATCAATGGGTGCAAACAACAAAGGGATAAACATCTCAGGCAGTTCATAATAGCACGATATGGTATAGACATGGGTGCCGGGAGTTCTTCATGATTGTATTCAGTCTCCAGTTGAAGCGATGTGACAGCCAATATTTCGTTGTCATGGCAAACATTTCAAAAAACTTTCCCGTGGCGAAAATCTCAGAAACTGTTGCCGTGGCGGCTGTTTCAGAAAACATTGTCATGGCACCAAAATTTGAAATTACGTCGTGGCATGAAATTATAGCTCCTCATCCCGCACCTGGTACACCTTTTCCTCATCAGTGTCCTTCGTGTACGTCTTGTCATCGTCATATGTCACCTATCTCTACGATATTTACATTAAGGTGGCAATCTCGTGGCTCCAGCCATCATGCCGTGACGCGCAGGCCACTTAACATCACAACATATAACCATCTCATACATAAACTCATTATCATGCTATACCACATCATATGCAAACCCTACAAAACCAAGTTAGACGTCCTCTAATCGGTTTGGCAAATTTTAGTTACATGGCTTCTAGGGTTTCTAGATAAACTTAGCTACCTACGTGCACGCCATAAAGTGATAATCCCTGTTGCTTGATTAACTTTGGGGGTGTGTGAAAGAATAGACTTAATTAAAAATCATGTTCCCCCACAGTAAACTTCGTCTAATACGTGTGACCCCCTAGAAGATCATCCATCTTCGTCGCCCTCTTGCGTACGCGACGGTTCAATATTCTTTACTATGGTAAAGCCGAAGGAACTATTAGCAAATCGTCGACAGCCAAAGATGAGCGATTGTCAGAACCTTGTGAAAAGTGACACCATGCCATCAATGAAATGAACCGAAGCAACACTCGAGGGAAGCATAGAAAGAACATCACCCTCACAATCACATGTATCTAGATCGAAACCCGCATCTACTCATAGAACCTCTCATGATGCCACTGATACGTCCATTGCATCATGTTTTCTTACTGCTATTTATGATATTTTTATCCATAATAATGCTTTTTGGAGTAGTTCTAATGCCATTTCTCTCATAATTTGCAAGGTACACACCAAGAGGGAGAATTCCGACAGCTGGAAATCTGGACCTGGAAAAGCTATGTCAGGCTACCTATTTTGCACAACTCCAAACAAACTAAAACTTCACGGTGATTTTTATGGAATATTTAAAAATTATTGGAGCAAATAACTACCAAAGGGGGCCCACCAGGTGGGCACAACCCACCTGGGCGCGCGAGGGAGCCCATGCGCGCCCTGGTGGGTTGTGCTCACCCAGGCCCATCTCCGGTCCCCATCTTCTAGTACATAAGTCCTTTTGACCTAGAAAAAAATAAGGAGAGGACTTTCGGGATGGAACGCCGCCGCCTCGAGGCGGAACTTGGGCAAGAGCACTTTTTCCCTTTGGCGGAGCGATTCCGGCGGGGGAACTTCCCTCCCGGAGGGGGAAATCATCATCATCATCATCACCAACAACTCTCCCATCTTGGGGAGGGCAATCTCCATCAACATCTTCAATAGCATCATATCCTCTCAAATCCTAGTTCATCTCTTGTGTTCAATCTTATTACCGGAACTATAGATTGGTGCTTGTGGGTGACTAGTAGTGTTGATTACATCTTGTAGTGGATTACTATATGGTTTATTTGGTGGAAGATTATATGTTCAGATCCATCATGCTATTTAATACTCCTATGATCATGAGCATGTTTATCATTTGTGAGTAGTTACTTTTATTCTTGAGGTCATGGGAAAAATCATGTTGCAAGTAATCATGTGAATTTGATATGTGTTCGATATTTTGATAGTATGTATGTTGTGATTCCCTTAGTGGTGTCATGTGAACGTCGACTACATGACACTTCACCATATTTGGGCCTAAGGGAATGTATTGTAGAGTAGCAATTAGATGATGGGTTGCGAGAGTGACAGAAGCTTAAACCCCAGTTTATGCGCTATTTCATAAGGGACCGATTGGATCCAAAAGTTTAATGCTATGGTTAGAATTTATTCTTAATACTTTTGTCGTAGTTGCGGATGCTTGCGGGAGGGTTAATCATAAGTAGGAGGTTTGTTCAAGTAAGTATAGCACCTAAGCACCAGTCCACCCACATATCAAATTATCAGAGTAGCGAACACAAATCGAACCAACATGATGAAAGTGACTAGATGAAATTCCCGTGTACCCTCAAGAACGCTTTGCTTATCATAAGAGACCGTTTTGGCCTGTCCTTTGCCTTAAAAGGATTGGGCTATCTTTCCGAACTTTTGTTACTACTATCGTTACTTGCTCGTTACAAATTATCTTGCTATCAAACTACTCCGCTACTTACAATTTCAGCACTTGTAGACATTACCTTACTGAAAACCACTTGTCATTTTATTTTGCTCCTCGTTGGGTTCAACACTCTTACTTATCGAAAAGAGCTACAATTGATCCCCTATACTTGTGGGTCATCAAGGCTATTTTCTGGCGCCATTGCTGGGGAGTGAAGCGCCTTTGGTAAGTGGAATTTGGTAAGGAAACATTTATATATTATGCTGAAATTTATTGTCACTTGTTACTATGGAAAACAATCCTTTGAGGGGTTTGTTCAGGGTTTTTTCACCTCGTCCAGAACCACAATTAGCTACCCCTCAACCTACTACACCTACTGAAAATATTAATATGAAATTCCTTCGGGTATGATAGAACAACTGCTAGCTAATCCTTATACAGGAGATGGAACCGAACATCCTGATATGCACTTGATATATGTAGAACAAATTTGTGGATTGTTCAAGCTTGCAGGTTTACCCGGAGATGAAGTTATGAAGAAGGTTTTCCCTTTATCTTTGAAGGGAAAAGCATTGGCATGGTATAGGTTATGTGATGATATTGGATCATGGAATTGGAAACGTTTGAAATTGGAGTTCCACCAAAAAATTTATCCTATGCATATAGTTCATTGTGATCGGAATTATATATTTAATTTTTGGCCTCGTGAAGGAGAAAGTGTCTCTCTAGCTTGAGGGAGGCTTAAGTCAATGTTACATTCATGCCCCAATCATGAGCTCTCAAGAGAAATTATTATCCAGAACTTTTATGCTCGGCTTTCTTGTAATGATCAAACCATGCTTGATACTTCTTGTGTTGGTTCTTTTATGAAGAAGACTATTGAATTCCGGTGGGATCTTTTGGAAAGAATTAAATGCAACTCTGAAGATTGGGAAGTCAATGAAGGTAAAGAGTCAGGTATTAGACTTAAGTATGATTGTGTTAAATCTTTTATGGATATCGATGCTTTTCAAAAGTTTAGCACTAAATATGGACTTAACTCTGAGATAGTGGCCTCCTTTTGTGAATCATTTGCTACTCATGTTGAACTCCCTAAAGAGAAGTGGTTTAAATATCACCCACCTATTAAATAAGAAATTAAAGAACCGGTACCAGTTAAAGAAGAAACTATACTTTATAATGTTGATCCAGTTGTTCCTTCTGCTTATATTGAGAAACCACCTTTCCCTGTTAGGATAAAGGAACATGCTAAAGTTTCAACTGTGGTTAACAAAAGCTATATTAGAACACCTAAACCTGATGAACAAATCAAAGTAGAACCTAGTATCTCTATGGTTAAAGATCTCTTGGAAGAAGATATGGATGGGCATGTTATTTACTTCTGTGAAGAAGCTGCTAGAGTTGCCTAACCTGATAAAAAAGATAAACATAGACCTGTTGTTGGCATGCTCGTTGTCTCAGTTAAAATAGGAGATCACTGTTATTATGGTTTATGTGACATAGGTGCTAGTGTGAGTTCTATTCCTTACACCTTATATCAAGAAATTATGAATGGCATAACACCCGCAGCAATAGAAGACATAGATGTTACTATTAAACTTGCTAATAGAGACACTATATCACCAATTGGGATTGTTAGAGATGTTGAAGTCTTGTGTGGGAAAATAAAATACCTTACTGATTTTCTTGTTCTTGGTTCCCCACAAGATGACTTTTGTCCCATTATCTTTGGCAAACCTTTCTTGAAAACCATTAATTCTAAAATAGATTGCGAGAAACAAACTATCGGTGTTAGTTTTGGTGATGAGTCTCATGACTTTAATTTTTCCAAGTTTAGTAGAAAGCTTCATGAAAAAGAATTGCCTAGTAAGGATGAATTAATTGGTCTTGCTTCTATTGCTGTTCCACCTACTGATCCTTTAGAAGAATATTTGCTAGACCATGAAAATGATTTACATATGCATAAAAGAAATGAAATAGATAAGATTTTCTTTGAACAACGTCCTCTGCTTAAACACAATTTGCCTATTGAAACTCTAGGAGGTCCTCCTCCACCTAAAGGTAATCCTGTGTTTGAATTAAAACAATTGCTAGACACGTTGAAATATGCTTATCTTGATGAAAAGAAGATATATCCTGTTATTATTAGTGCTAACCTTTCAGAACATGAAGAAGAAAGATTATTGAAAGTTCTAAGGAAGCACCGAGCTGCTATTGGATATACTCTTGATGATTTAAAGGGCATTAGTCCCACTCTATGTCAGCACAAAATTAACATGAAACTTGATGCTAAACCCATTGTTGATCACCAACGTCGGTTAAATCTGAAGATGAAAGAGGTGGTAAGAATGGAAATACTAAAAATTCTGGAAGCAAGTATAATCTATCCTATAGCTGATAGTAGATGGGCAAGTCCTGTTCATTGTGTTCCTAAGAAAGGAGGTATAACTATTGTTCCTAATGATAAGAATGAACTTATTCCACAAAGAATTATTACAGGCTATAGAATGGTAATTGATTTTAGAAAATTAAACAAAGCAACTAGAAAAGATCATTACCCTTTGCCTTTTATTTATCAAATGATTGAAAGATTATCTAAGCACACACATTTTTGCTTCCTTGATGGATATTCTGGGTTTTCACAAATACATGTTTCTCAATCTGATCAAGAAAAGACCACTTTTACTTGTCCATTTGGAACTTATGCTTATAGACATATGCCTTTTGGTTTATGTAATGCACCTGCTACCTTTGAAAGATGTATGACTGCTATATTCTCTGACTTTTATGAAAATATTGTTGAGGTTTTCATGGATGACTTTTCTTTTTATGGGAAGTCTTTTGATGATTGTTTAAGAAATCTTGAGCGGGTTTTACAGAGATGTGAAAAAACAAATCTTGTCTTGAATTGGGAGAAGTGCCACTTTATGGTTAATGAAGGCATTGTCTTGGCTCATAAAATTTCTGAAAGAGGTATTTAAGTGGACAAATCTAAGGCTGATGCAATTGAGAAAATGCCATGTCATAAAGATATAAAAGGTATTCATAGTTTCCTAGGTCATGTAGGTTTCTATAGGAGATTTATCAAAGACTTTTCTAAAATTTCTAGGCCTCTCACTAGTCTCTGGAAAAAAGATATTCCTTTTGTTTTTTATGATGATTGTTTAGAAGCCTTTGAAACACTCAAGAAAGCCTTAAATTCTGCACCTATTGTTCAACCACCCGATTGGAACTTGCCTTTTGAAATTATGTGTGATGCTAGTGATTATGTTGCTGGTGCTATTCTAGGACAAAGAGTTGATAAGAAACTCAATGTAATTCATTATGCTAGTAAAATTCTAGACAGTGCTCAAAGGAACTATGCTACTACTAAAAAAGAACTCTTAGCAGTGGCGTTTGCTTATGATAAGTTTAGACCTTATATTGTTGATTCCAAAGTAACTGTTCACACAAACCATGTTGCTATTAAATATCTTATGTAAAAGAAAGATGCTAAACCTAGACTTATTTGATGGGTTCTCTTGTTACAAGAATTTGATTTAAATATCATTGATAGAAAGGGAGCTGAGAACCCAGTAGCTGATAATTTATCTAGGCTTGAAAATGTTCTTGATGACCCACTACCTATTGATGATAGTTTCCTGATGAACAGTTAGTTGCAATAAATGTTTCTCATAGTGCTCTTTGGTATGCTGACTATGCTAATTACACTGTTGCTAAATATTTACCACCTATCTTTACATACCAACAAAAGAAAAAATCTTCTCTGATTTAAGACATTACTTTTGGGATGACCCATATCTTTATAAAGAAGGAGTAGATGGTATTATTAGATGTTGTGTACCTGAGCATGAACAGGGACAAATCCTACGAAAATGTCACTCCGAAGCTTATGGAGGGCATCATGCTGGAGATAGAACTGCTCATAAGGTATTGCAGTCTGGATTTTATTGGCCTACCCTCTTCAAGGATGCTCGTAAGTTCGTCTTATCTTGTGATGAATGTCAAAGAATAGGTAATATCGGTAAGCGTCAAGAAATGCCTATGAATTATTCACTTGCTGTTGAACCATTTGATGTTTGGGGATTTGATTACATGGGACCTTTTCCTTCCTCTAATGGGTATACACATATTTTGGTTGCTGTTGATTATGTTACTAAATGAGTAGAAGCTATTCCAACTAGTAGTGTTGATCACAACACCTCTATTAAAATGCTTAAGGAAGTTATTTTCCCAAGGTTTGGAGTCTCTAGATATTTAATGACTGATGGTGGTTCACACTTTAATCATGGTGCTTTCCGTAAGATGCTTGCCAAGTATGATGTTAACCATAGAATTGCATCACCCTATCATCCTCAGTCTAGTGGTCAAGTTGAACTTAGCAATAGAGAAATAAAATTAATTTTGCAAAAGACTGTCAATAGGTCAAGAAAGAATTGTTCTAAGAAATTAGATGATGCACTTTGGGCTTATAGAACAGCATATAAAAATCCTATGGGTATGTCTCCTTATAAAATGGTTTATGGAAAAGCTTGTCATTTTCCTCTTGAGTTAGAACATAAAGCATTTTGGGCAGTCAAAGAACTCAATTATGATTTCAAACTTGCTGGTGAAAAGAGGTTATTTGATATTAGCTCATTAGATGAATGGAGAACCCAAGCTTATGAAAATGCAAAACTATTCAAAGAAAAAGTTAAAAGATGGCATGACAAAAGAATCCAAAAGTGTGAGTTTAAAGTTGGAGAATATGTTCTTTTGTACAACACTCGTTTCAGATTCTTTGCAAGAAAACTCCTCTCAAAATGGGAAGGCCCCTATGTTATCGAGGAGGTTTATCGGTCTAGAGCCATCAAAATAAATAATTCCGAAGGTACTAACCCGAAGGTTGTCAATGGGCAACGAATAAAAAATTATATCTCAGGTACGCCCATTAATGTTGAAAGTAATATTATCCAAACTTTGACACTGGAAGAACACATAAAAGAGTCCTTCTGGAACACTCTAGAATCATGAAAATAAGGAGGTACGTGAAACGGTAAGTAAACAGACTCTGAAAAATCCGCAATTTTTTTTATCAGTTTTGGAATATATATTCTTTGGAAATAAAGATACTTCCAAGAAGCGTCCCCTGGTGGGCACAAGACACCAGGCGCGCCCAGGTGGGTTGTGCCCACCTAGGACATCTTCCGGACTCCGTTTTTCTCCCATATGCTTGTCCTCCAAGATAAAAAAATCTGTATATAATTTCCGAACCTGTTCATCACCTGTAGCACCCTCGATGCGGCTATATCTCCCATGTGTCGAAGCACGACTTAGAGGCATAACCGCATTGAAAGCAATGTCGCAAGTGAGTTAATCTTCACAACAACCCATGTAATACATAAAGGGAAAGAGATACATAGCTGGCTTACACTCGCCACGTCACACAAATACATGAATAAAGCATTACATCATCCAGATACACACAAGGTCCGACTATGGAACCAAAATAAAGAAGAACACCCCAAATGCTACACAGATCCCCGATCGTCCCAACTGGGCTCAACTACTGATCAACTGGAAACGAAACAACATAACGAACACGATCTTCATCGAACTCCTCCTTGAGTTCGGTTGCGTCACCTGCACGACATCATCGGCACCTGCAAGCTGGTTTTGGAAGTATCTGTGAGTCACGGGGACTCAGCAATCTCACACCCTCGCGATCAAGACTATTTAAGCTTATGGGTAGGTAAAAGGTATGAGGTGGAGATGCAGCAAGCGACTAGCATTTATAGTGGCTAACCTATACGCAAAAGAGAGCGAGAAGAGAAGGCAAAAGCACGGTCGAGAATCTATGATCAAGAAGTGATCCTAGAGCAACCTACGTCAAGCATAACTCCAACATCGTGTTCACTTCCCGGACTCCGCCGAGAAGAGACCGTCACGGTTACACACGCGGTTGATGCATTTTAATTAAGATAAGTTTCAGGTTTTCTACAATCGGACATTAACAAATTCCCATCTGCCCATAACCACGGGCACGGCTTTCGAAAGTTCAAAACCCTGCAGTGGTGTCCCAACTTAGCCCATCACAAGCTCTCACGGTCAACGAAGGATATTCCTTCTCCCAAGACAATTCGATCAGGCTCGGCATCCCGGTTACAAGACATCCTCGACAATGGTAAAACAAGTCCAGCAACACCGCCCGAATGTGCCGACAAATCCCGATAGGAGCTGCACATATCTCGTTCTCAGGCACACTCAGATGAGCGCTCCATACAAGTAAAACCAAACCTCGAGTTTCCCCGAGGGGGCGCTGCACAGGGCTCTAGTTTGGACCAACGCTCAGAGGAGCACTGGCTCGGGGGGGGGGGGGGGGGTTAAATAAACATGACCCTTGAGTCTACAGAACCCAAGGGAAAGAAAAGGGCTAGGTGGCAAATGGTAAAACCAAGGTTGGGCATTGCTGGAGGAGTTTTATTCAAGGCGAACTATCAAGGGGTTCCCATTATAACCCAACCGTGTAAGGAACGCAAAATCCGGGAACATAACACCGATATGACGGAAACTAGGGCGGCAAGAGTGGAACAAAACACCAGGCATAAGGCTGATCCTTCCACCCTTTACCAAGTATATAGATGCATTAATTAAATAAGAGATATTGTGATATCCCAACAAAATATCCATGTTCCAAACATGGAACAAGCTCGAATCTTCACCTGCAACTAACAACGCTATAAGAGGGGCTGATCAAAGCGGTAACATAGCCAAACAACGGTTTGCTAGGACAAGGTGGGTTAGAGGTTTGACATGGCAATATGGGAGGCATGATAAAGCAAGTGGTAGGTATCGCATCATAGGCATAGCAAAAGAGCAAGCAACTAGCAAGCAAAGATAGAAGTGATTTCGAGGGTATGGTCATCTTGCCTGAGATCCCGCAAGGAAGAAGAACGAGTCCATGAAGATGACAAATGGACGTAGTCGAACGGATCCTCACAAACACGACGTTATCGTAACCAACCCGAAGAAGCAACACCGGAAAGGAGCAAACAACATAGTAAACAATCATCACATAAGCATGGCACGATGCACAACCAAGTATGATGCATGTCCGGTTTAAAGATGGCATGGCATGGCAAAGTGCACAAGCAAAACTACAAGTTAAGTGGAGCTCAATATGCAACGAGTTGCATATTGACGAAACACCACGGGACTTATTTAGTTCTCTCTCGTTTAGGTACCCAACAATATTAAATGTTGTTAAACATGGCAAGAGGTGAGGCATAACAAAACTATACCATCTAAACAATTTAAATGGGGCCGGATATAACAAACAACAAACCCGGTAAAACCCCATATGCATTAGTAATTTAATGCAAACAACAATTTTAAACATTTAAATGTTAGCGAATGACATGTGCAAGTTTTATGCAGTATTTATGGAAACGTTGATAAGAGCATATTAAGAAGCATTTGTCATCATGGCAGAAATGAAAAGGAGTGCCACGGCAACGATAACGAAACGGTGCCACGACAACGTCCCGGTTTCCGGTAACTCGATTGAGATGCCAGTGCAAAAGGAAAAGTGACGGGGCGTGTCATGCAAGGATGGTGGGGTGCTCCCGGATACCGGGTCCCCACAGGTTAGCGGCAAAAGAGGAGGACCGAGCAAGTGACAAATCAGACACGATGCAGACAACGGGTGCATCTCATACAACACATGCAAACGTTCTCGGACGGTCGTCTCGGGGTTATACCTTCGAAGCGTGCAAAAGGGACGGTTCTCATTCGGTGCAAAGTAGAGGAAGTAGACGTTCTCGGGACGTTCGTAGTGGAGGTAGTCGTACATGGCGACGGTAGTTGTACACGGGTCTTCGGCCACGGAAGTAGTCATACAACGTTTTCGTAGAGGTTCGGGGTCACGAGACGGAACTTGATGTCCACGGGGTCTTCGAGGGTCGACGGTTGTCAGGACCCCGATTCCAAGTCACATCGATCTAGCCGGTAACACCTCATATCACTTTGCGGCCTCACGAACGGTATCCCATGGGTGTCGCCTTACCATGGCCCGGGACTGTTTGCGCCTTTTGGCTCACGTATATGATAGTGTCGCTAGCATCCATATGACAGAAAACCCGGGCCGACATGGCAAGTCGTGAACCCAAAGTGGCACATACCTATGGAGACAGGCATACATGAATCACATCGAGCATGTCGGTCATCGGCGAGTGATTCCGGGCTGTAGCACTGGGCTAACAGGACTCCAGGGAACCCGGGCTGTAGCAGGCTAGGCAGGACTCCGGATATCACCGCGTGACATTTCCCCGAAGGGACAGACATAGGAACAAAGCGAATCACATGCCGGCCAGTCAAGTGTCCTGAACAGTAGTGCTGGGCTAGCAGGACTCCGGTGAACCGGGCTATAGCGGACTACTATGGCTCGAGGAACACTAGACTACATTTTCCCATAAGAAAGGCTGCCAAGGATAAACAACTAGATTGTCGGATCCCACTCATACCAAGCATTTCAATCATACACACAATATGCCCGATATGAGTACATACAACATGGCATCACAACAAAACTCTACAACTCGAATACTTTATTTAAAGGCTCCAGGGAGCCATACATAACATGTTCATACAGATAGGGTCACATGACCCGACACTCAAGTCATACAATCATACAAGCACATGCGGAAGCAACTAGTCTGAGTACAGACTCTAGAAAGAAAGAAGGCTTCTCGAAGCCTGTCTATCTACATAGGGCCCTCCATGGCCAGGATAGCCACCTGGGTGGCTAGTCACTCATCGACGTCAAGGTCTACGTAGAACCCATCGGAGGGGGCGGTGTTGTCGTCTGAAAACAGTAATTAAGCAAACATGAGTACAAAGGTACTCAGCAAGTCTTACATCAGAACCTACTATACATGCTTATTCTCAAGAAGGTGGTGGGGTTAATGCAGCAAGCCTGCTTTGACTCTTGGCTAAGCTATCCTACGGAACTTCACTAGTAGAATAGTTTTCGCACACGAGTCCACTACTCACCAACACAATACTCCACCGGGGATCCTCCCTCGTCATCCTACTAGAGGGCCATCCTCGGTACTCACGCTTATCTTGAGTCTTTTAGTAGTATCCATTAACTTGTCTATGAACTGTATAGGCAACCAAGTAGTCCTTTACCGCGGACGCGGCTATTCAAATAGTTTTATACCCTGCAGGGGTGTACCTCTTCATACACACTTTCACCACTTACCGCCGTTTACACGACATGTACTCGGCAACCTTCAAGCGGAACCCCAGCGAGGGTGTCGGCCACGGCCTACCTGAACACTTAAGTCTCTAGTCCAGGTCTATCGCCTATCCAGGTTCCATCCGCAGGGAGTCCGGCTGAGGTTTCCACTTACGGCCCCGAACGATGTGAACAGGGTTCCCGAGACACCAAACGGGTGACTCGGTACACCGTGCCACGGTGTATCTACCGCAACATAGCCCACCCCTAGGGTCAGCGCTACGCACGGCCGCCAACACATAACCTACAAACACCAGAAACTATTTGCAACTCCTGGACAGAGTACTAGGATGATTAAGAAGTCGAGAGGGTCAATTAAGGATCCCAATGCATGGTAGTAGCTGAATCTTAAATCACACATACAGATCTCAGTTCTTAGGGACGGCCTCAAGGAAACAACCCACCATGTACTCCTACATGGCCTCTCATCGATACCTTTACCAAAACATTTTCAACACATCCTTCATATTACCGACATAAGCATTTCACTCTAGCTCATCACCCAGATGAACCAGACCTGACACAACTCTAAGCATAGCAGGCATAGCAAGGTAGGAATCACATACATGGCTCAATCAACTCCTACACATGCTAGTGGGTTTCATCTAGTTACTGTGGCAATGACAGGTCATGCAGAGGATAAGGGTTCAACTACCGTAGCACATAGCAGTTTGAATCGCGTTGTCTTAATGCAGTAAACAAGAGCAGAAGCGAGAACATGGGTTTGTATCAGAATGATCATGGGTTGCTTGCCTGATGGAGTGGTAGAGGGATACTGCCCTTCAGTTGGATACTCGTGAATATCCTCGGAGGCAGAACCTACCGCGAAGAACACATCGGAGCACAATCAACACATGACGATATGCAACAATATGATGCATGCTATGACATGGCAATATGAATGTGTCTTATCCTAATGCAAGCTATAACAGAAATGAATGAACTCATCTGAATCAAAGATTCAAATATTAGCTCATTAAACATGGCTTTAATAGTGCATTTCCTTATTCTGCTTAAACAGCAAGGTAAACTTGTTTTGTCATGCATGAAACCATTACAGATGGATAGATTGAATTTTTCTGATCATTTTTCATATATAAATCTTTACATTTGGAGCTATGGTTGATTTTCTATGATTTTTAGAAGTTTTGATTATTTTCTGGAATTTCCTGTATAAGAATAATTCCAGTAATTTAATTACTGCGTCAGCATTACGTCAGGGTGACGTCAGTGGTCAACGGGGACGTCCAGGTCAAACCTGACTGGTGGGTCCCGTGTGTCAGTAGTTAGTTAAACTAATTATTTTTAGTTAAGAATAATTTGATTTAGTTAGTAGAGGGGGGCCCACTTGTCATTGACTCAGGGGAGTCAAACTGGGGTCAAACCCCTGGTCAGCGGGGCTAATCCCGCCGGCGTTTAGCCGCCGGCGAGGCCAGACGCGGCGGCGTGCTGCGGGATTTGCCCATAGGGCTCCATTTGCTACGCGGAGAGCAGCTACGGGCAGCTGGTGCTCGCCCGCATCCAGCCGTGGTGATGGCTTGGCCGGGGAGTGGCCGGAGCATCGCCGGTGACGAGGTCAGGCGGAGGCCAAAGCTTGGGCCAGCTCGCGCGCGTGGCTGCAGTGGCCTAGGCAGTGCAGCACTAGCACCTACAGCCTCTACGCGGCACGAGGAGTGTGACGGACACAAGCCTGTGACCAAAAGGTCACCGGAGTGACGCTGGCGTCGAGCTCGCGCGGCGGTGTGCTACGATGAGGAAGGGGGCGGCGTCTATAGAGGCCAAACAAGCATGGAAGCTAGGGGAAGAGGAAGAGGAGCTCACAGCGGGGTCGGAGAGGGGGTCAGCGAGCTCGGGGAGGTCCTGGCGGCGGCGAATCGACCGGAGATGGCTCGGATGCCCGGGGTTGAAGACGAGGGCAAAGACGGCGTTCGGCGGCGTTTGGAGTCGCGTGGGTCGGTGGAGAGGTCCAGGGCGACGAGGCGGAGCTATTGGGCTAGTCGGAGGGGAGAGGGGATGGCTCTGGTGGCGTCTACAGCGAACGGCGGGAGGAACACGCTCGGCCATCGTGGGGGAGAGTGAGGGAGACGAGGGGGAGAGTGCGAGAGGATGAGAGGGGGACGTGGGGGTCGCGTGGCATCCCTGGACGTCTCTAGGGCGTCGGCAGAAGCAGGAGGTGGCCGCGGGTGCCGGCCACGCGCTCCGCGTCCTTCTGGCGGGAGGAGGATGACGACTGGCAGGGCCAGTCGGCTGGGCCGAGCCAGGTGGGCTGGGCCAACACAGGTAAGGCCCAGGTGGGCTTCCCTCTCTCTCTCTCTCTCTCTCTCTCTCTTTTTGATTTGTTTCTGTTTTTCTATTTAACTGCAACTGTTGGGCTTTATTAAAAATACTAAAACGTTTCCAAAAATCCTGAAAATAATTGTGGGCTCTGTTTAGAATATTTCCAACAGCAAACATTTATTTCCAGAATTATTTGAGCTTTTAAATTATTTTATAGCATTTAACTGCCCAAATTCAAATACTTATGATTTAATTCAATGACCTTCTGTTGACCTAGAAAATTGTGCACCAATTTTGCCAGAGGTTCTAACCCAAGACAAAGAGGGTGAACTTTTTAGAAGGGCATTTCAGGTTCATTGAAAATAATTTTAGTAAACCCTAGTTGTTTCCAAGGGGGGGTGCTGGGGGTTCTGTCTTCCCCATTTCAAATTCAAGAGGAACTTAAACATGGTGCACACTCTAATGCTTGAACTAACTAGGGTGTGACAACTCACCCCCACTCAAAAGAATCTCGTCCCAAGATTTAGGATCCTCTGGAAAGAAGGTGGGGTACTCGAGTCGAATACGATCCTCCCTTTCCCAAGTGGCTTCTTTCTCGGAATGGTGTGACCATTGAACCTTGAGAAACTTGATATTACGACGTCGAGTGGTACGCTCAGCTTGATCAAGGATACGAACGGGATATTCCTGATATGAGAGGTTATCTTGTAGTTCAAGCGTTTCGTGGTCCACTCCACGGATGGGATCCGCGAAGCAACGCCTGAGTTGAGAAATGTGGAAGACATCGTGGACTTTGGAAAGATGCAAAGGTAGTTCCAATTGGTAGGCAACTTCTCCTTGTTTGGCAAGAATGCGAAAGGGTCCAATGTAACGACGAGCCAATTTGCCTTTGATACCGAAACGATGGGTTCCCTTTAACGAAGTAACCCGAAGGTAAGCCTTCTCATCGACTTCATAAGTCATAGGCTTATGTTTACGATCATATTGACTCTTTTGACGAGATTGGGCTGTTTTTAATTTCTCACGAATAACGCGAACCTGCTCTTCTGCTTCCTGAATCATATCCGAGCCAAAGAGTTGTCTTTCCCCGGTTTCTGACCAGTTAAGAGGCGTTCGACATTTCCGTCGATAAAGAACTTTGAAAGGAGCCTTTCCTAAGCTAGCTTGATAACTATTGTTATAAGCAAACTCCGCGAAGGGAAGGCATTTCTCCCAACTCATTCCGAACGAGATGACAGAAGCTCGGAGCATATCTTCCAGAATTTGATTGACTCGCTCTACTTGACCACTTGATTGTGGATGGAAGGTGGTACTAAAAGAGAGACGAGTTCCCATAGCATTTTGGAAACTTTCCCAAAATCGAGAGGTGAAGAGACTCCCACGGTCCGAGTTAATTTCCAATGGGACACCATGAAGAGACACTATTCGGGAGATGTATAAATCGGCTAGCTAGCTAGCGGTGATACTCTCACGAACAGGTAGGAAATGGGCTACTTTGGAAAGACGGTCGATCACGACGAAGATGGCATTATTCCCTCTCTTGGTCCTGGGAAACCCAGTGATGAAATCCATACTGATTTTATCCCATTTCCACTCGGGAATAGCCAAAGGTTGAAGGGTGCCAGCAGGCCGTTGATGCTCTGCTTTAACACGACGACAAACGTCACAATTAGCAATGTATTGAGCGATTTCTCTCTTCATCCTAGTCCACCAAAACCTCTGGCGTAGGTCTTGATACATTTTAGTACTACCGGGATGAATGGTGAGAGGGGATTCATGAGCTTCCTTAAGGATCAACTGGCGTAGATGTTGTTTCTTAGGAACCACCAAACGGTTCTCGAAGAAGACAACACCTCGCTCATCCATGGAGAAACATTTAGCAACTCTGCTAGCGATGTTTTCCTTAATTCGGGATATGCCCTTATCATACCGATGGGCAGTTATGATTTGATCCATAAGGTTAGGTTTCGCTACCAGGGTGGATAGAAAACCTCGGGGAACAATGTGAAGATTAAGCTTACGAAATTCCTCGTGGAGAAGTGGTTGACTTTGTTGTAACATCACGTTGTTACAATAGGATTTACGACTTAGTGCATCAGCCATGACATTGGCTTTGCCCGGGGTGTAAGTTATTCCTAAGTCGTAATCCGAGATCAACTCGACCCAACGTCTTTGCCTGAGATTCAAATCTGGTTGGGTGAAGATATATTTCAAACTTTGGTGATCGATGAAGATCTCGCAACGATTACCGAGAAGGTAATGTCGCCAAGTTTTAAGTGCATGGACTACAACTGCAAGCTCTAGATCATGTGTGGGGTAATTTTCCTCATGTGGGTGTAATTGTCGTGAAGCATAGGCAATTACCTGACGATCTTGCATGAGTATGCAACCTAGTCCTTGTCGCGAGGCGTCGCAATAGATAATAAAGTCCTTGGAGAAATCTGGTGGTACCAGTACGGGAGCAGAAGTCAGGCGTATTTTTAGTTCCTGAAAGCTGAACTCGCACTGTGGAGTCCACTCGAACTTTTTATCTTTCTTGAGGAGTTCAGTTAGAGGTTTAGCAACCTTGGAGAAATTCTCAACAAAGTGGTGACAATAGCTCGCTAAGCCAAGGAAACTCCAAACTTGCTTGACCGTCTCAGGTGGAGTCCAATCAAGGACGGCTTGAACTCGCTCGGGATTGACAGCAATACCCTTACCAGAGATTACATGGCCTAGATAGGTCACTTCTGGCAACCAAAATTCACACTTGGAGAATTTGGCATAAAGGCGATGCTCTCGAAGTTTCATCAATACCAGCCTTAGATGTTCGGCATGTTCCTCTTCATTCTTGGAGTAGATGAGTATGTCATCGAGGTATACTACGATGAATTTATCCAAGTACTCCATGAAAACTGAGTTCATTAACCGGGAGAAGGTCGCCGGGGCATTGGTTAAACCGAAGGACATAACAGTGTACTCGTATTGGCCATCTGAAAGCACAACCACAATGCGAAGACATCAGAATTTCTAGGGAAAATTGGACAGCATAACAACTGTAAATGCTCAGAAAAAGATTTGAGGCATCCACAACAGTTCGCAATACCACTCAACAACATCATATCAAGGTTCTGATCCAATTAGCAACATACTAAAAGTAGTAGAAACTGAGCTAGGCTTGTAACAACAATCCTATAAGCTATTATGGATTAGTAATACGTGAACCTGATAGAAGAAGAGAGCCTAGTCCTTAACCCACGTTGAATGAGAAGAGAATGACTCAGATCAGAGGCATAGGGTAAAGGAGTAAAAGAGCCTTACGTTCCCTCCCACAATCAATTCCCCTACATATAACTAAAGCATTTCTAGACTCGACATCGACCAGTTTGGCTCAATGAACCTACAGGCAGTCCGGCTCTGATGCCAACGCTGTCAGGACCCCGATTCCATGTCACATCGATCTAGCCGGTAACACCTCATATCACTTTGCGGCCTCACGCACGGTATCCCACAGGTGTCGCCTTACCATGGCCCGGGACCGTTTGCGCCTTTTGGCTCACGTATATGATAGTGTCGCTAGCATCCATATGACAGAGAACCCGGGCCGACATGGCTAGTTGTGAACCCAAAGCGGAACAGACCTATGGAGACAGGCATACATGAATCACATCGACCATGCCGGTCATTAGCGAGTGATTCCGGGTTGTAGCACTGGGCTAACAGGACTCCGGGGAACCCGGGATGTAGCAGGCTAGGCAGGACTCTGGATATCACCGCGTGACATTTCCCCGAAGGGACAGACATAGGAACGAAGTGAATCACATGCCGGCCAGTCAAGTGTCCTGAACAGTAGTGCTGGGCTAGCAGGACTCCGGTGAACCGGGCTGTAGCAGACTACTATGGCTCGAGGAACACTAGACTACATTTCCCCATAAGAAAGGCTGCCAAGGATAAACAACTAGATTGTCGGATCCCACTCATACCAAGCATTTCCATCATACACACAATATGCCCGATATGAGTACATACAACATGGCATCACAACAAAACTCTACAACTCGAATACTTTATTTAAAGGCTCCAGGGAGCCATACATACTCGAATACATCACAACCTAGATGAACCAGACCTAACACAACTCTAAGCATAGCAGGCATAGCAAGGTAGGAATCACATACATGGCTCAATGAACTCCTACACATGCTAGTGGATTTCATCTAGTTACTGTGGCAATGACAGGTCATGCAGAGGATAAGGGTTCAACTACCGTAGCACACAACAGTTTGAATCGCGTTGTCTTAATGCAGTAAACAAGAGCAGAAGCGAGAACATGGGTTTGTATCGGAATGATCAATGGGTTGCTTGCCTGATGGAGTGGTAGAGGGATACTGCCCTTCAGTTGGATACTCGTGAATATCCTCCGAGGCAGAACCTACCATGAAGAACACATCGGAGCACAATCAACACATGACGATATGCAACAATATGATGCATGCTATGACATGGAAATATGAATGTGTCTTATCCTAATGCAAGCTATAACAGAAAGGAATGAACTCATTTGAATCAAAGATTCAAATATTAGCTCATTAAACATGGCTTTAATAGTGCATTTCCTTATTCTGCTTAAACAGCAAGGTAAACTTGTTTTTTCATGCATGAAACCATTACATATGGATAGATTGAATTTTTCTGATCATTTTTTATATATAAATCTTTACATTTGGAGCTATGGTTAATTTTCTATGATTTTTAGAAGTTTTGATTATTTTCTGGAATTTCCTGTATAAGAATAATTCCAGTAATTTAATTACTGCGCCAGCATTACGTCAGGGTGACGTCAGTGGTCAACGGGGACGTCCAGGTCAAACCTGACTGGTGGGTCCCGCGTGTCAGTAGTTAGTTAAACTAATTATTTTTAGTTAAGACTAATTTGATTTAGTTAGTAGAGGGGGGCCCACTTGTCATTGACTCAGGGGAGTCAAACTGGGGTCAAACCCCTGGTCAGCGGGGCTAATCCCGCCGGTGTTTAGCCGCCGGCGAGGCCAGACGCGGCGGCGTGCTGCGGGATTTGCCCATAGGGCTCCATTTGCTACGCGGAGAGCAGCTACGGGCAGTTGGTGCTCGCCCGCATCCAGCCGTGGTGATGGCTTGGCCGGGGAGTGGCCGGAGCATCGCCAGCGACGAGGTCAGGCGGAGGCCGAAGCTCGGGCCAGCTCGTGTGCGTGGCTGCAGTGTCCTAGGCGGTGCGGCGCTAGCACCTACAGCCTCTACGCGGCGCGAGGAGTGTGACGGACACAAGCCCGTGACCAAAAGGTCACCGGAGTGACGCCGGTGTCGAGCTCGCGCGGCGCCGTGCTACGGTGAGGAAGGGGGCGGCGTCTACAGAGGCCAAACAAGCACGGAAGCGGGGTCGGAGAGGGGGTCAGCGAGCTCGGGGAGGTCCTGGCGGCGGCGAATCGACCGGAGATGGCTCGGATGCCCGGGGTTGAAGACGAGGGCGAAGATGGTGTTCGGCGGCATTTGGAGTCGCGTGGGTCGGCGGAGAGGTCCAGGGCGACGAGGCGGAGCTATTGGGCTCGTCGGGGGGGGGGGGCGAGGGGATGGCTCTGGTGGCGTCTACGGCGAACGGCGGCGAGGAACGCGCTCGGCCATCGCGGGGGAGAGTGAGGGAGATGAGGGGGAGAGTGCGAGAGGATGAGAGGGGGACGTGGGGGTCGCGTGGCATCCCTGGACGTCTCCAGGGCGTCGGCAGAAGCAGGAGGTGGCCGGCATGTGGCCGCGGGCGCCGGCCACGCGCTCCGCATCCTTCTGGCGGGAGGAGGACGACGACTGGCAGGGCCAGTCGGCTGGGCCGAGCGAGGTGGGCTGGGCCAGCACAGGTAAGGCCCAGGTGGGCTTCCCTCTCTCTCTCTCTTTTGATTTGTTTCTGTTTTTCTATTTAACTGCAACTGTTGTGCTTTATTAAAAATACTAAAACGTTTCCAAAAATCCTGAAAATAATTGTGGGCTCTGTTTAGAATATTTCCAACAGCAAACATTTATTTCCAGAATTATTTGAGCTTTTAAATTATTTTATAGCATTTAAATGCCCAAATTCAAATACTTATGATTTAATTCAATGACCTTCTGTTGACCTAGAAAATTGTGCACCAATTTTGCCAGAGGTTCTAACCCAAGACAAAGAGGGTGAACTCTTTAGAAGGGCATTTCAGGTTCATTGAAAATAATTTTAGTAAACCCTAGTTGTTTCCAGGGGGTGGTGCTGGGGGTTCTGTCTTCCCCATTTCAAATTCAAGAGGAACTTAAACATGATGCACACTCTAATGCTTGAACTAACTAGGGTGTGACAATGGTAGTGGTACTCGATGAATCCCAAAATGGTCGTAGGCGTTTTCGCGCGTAGGAGCACTTGGCGTTTCCGCGTCGTCGGCCTTGCCGGTCCCGGACTCGGCAATGTAGTTGTACAAGAGCGTCACCGGACTTGTTGAAATCGAAGTCTTCGGGGTCATCGTGTTACTTGGCGCTTGCATTATTGATAGCTCGAAGGGGTACTTGACGGGTCCGAGGTCTCCGGCCGTAGTGGTTCTTGATGATACGGGTAGTCGAACTTGACGAAAAACGGGTCTTCTTGGGGACTTGATGCATCCGAATTCCTTGGGTTTGTAGTTGTACTTGGCTTTCGGAGCAGCAACATGGAGGCAACAACGGCAGGACGAGGTGGAGGTGCACTGGTGGCCATCGGGGAGGTGCAGCACGAGCGACAAGGAAGCCATGGGCGTGCAACAAAGCAAAGGGGGCGCCGGGGCTCATGGGCGCAAGGCGAGCAGCAGCATCAGCACAAGTCACGGACCGAGGAAGTGCTGCCAGGCGTTGATGGTGGAGGTCAACATCGAAGGGGACGGGCACCGGAGTTGGATCCGGCCGGGAACGAGCAACGGCGGCGGAGGCCAGTCGGATCTAGACGGGGTAGAAGGAGAACTGCGCTCCCGCAGTTGAAGACGAACTAGCGATGGCGCAGCACCCCAGGAGGCAGCAAGGCGCGGGGACGGCAGGGGCGTGGTCGCATGGGGTCTCGTCCATGGCGGCCCTAACTTTCGGTGCACAACGGGGTGGCGAGGAGGGGTCTCTCTGGTGAGCTGTGGGCGGCCAGTGCTCGAGGAGAGGCCAAGGGCGGCTGGATCCGGCCGGAGGCGACATCCTACGGTGCGGGACGAGAATGAGAGGGAGTCAGAGGTGGTGCAGGGCAGGTCGCCGGCGCGCGGGAAGACCAGCTGCAGCAGGGCGCGGTATGACTTGAAGCTGCGGGGTGACATGGAGGTAGCAGCGAGGCAAGGCGCTATGGGCGAGGGAGAGAGCGAGAGGAGAGAGGAGCGTGGGGATCGATCGGAGGGAGAGGAAAACGGGGACGAGGCGATGCTCTCTGGCGGCGGAGGGAGAGGGGATCGGGAGAGCTCACGGGGTCGAGCGGGGAAGGCTAGGGTTAGGCCTGGGGATGGATGGCCTTGGGCCTTAGGACGGAAAAGTCTGGGCCTTGGAGGCCGGTCGGCCTAGCTGGGCTGCCGACCCCTGCTGGGCCTGGTGCTCTCTCACTCTTACACTTCTTAGAAGAAAGAGGGCGACAAGAAAGAAAAAAATAGAGAGAAGAAAAAGAAGAGGGATTTAGGGAACGAATTTGAACATGCGGGTAATTTTCTTGGACTCACAAAAAAATATGCTCGGTCCGAGAAAAATAGGTAGGGAGCCCAATTAACAAAACGGAGATGTTTTGTAGACGTTAGGGGATGATCCGGATCCAACGGTGACGACTGCCCGGGTCGGGTCCGGGACAGCTTTCGGGCGCGCGCGCGAGGAGGGTCGCGGGCTGACGAGAGAGGTTAGGTAGGGCCTGGCGGTGAGTGGTAGTGGGCTGAGATGAGAGGATAGGAGTGCAGCCCGACAACTGTTTCCGGAGACCGAAAACGTCCGACGTTTTGACCGACTATAATGTCACTATAGTTATCCGTTGGGGCGTCAAACGAACTCCAAATGCGATGAAACTTGGCAGGCGGCCTACCTACAACATAACAACACCGCATGCCAACTTTCAACCCATTCCAAGAACATTTTCTGGCCACTTATAAAATAATATTTTGGACATGCCGCGGGCGCGTGCAAGTGTGTTTGGGCTCAGAACGGACAACGAAGAGAACGAGGAGACCGGGACGGATGCAAGTTTTGAAAACATGATGATGCAATGCATCTGATGACATGATAAAATGAAACACGCAAGCAAATGACAAGGCAACAACAGCGAATAACTGGAAGACACCTGGCGCATTGGTCTCGAGGCGTCACATCACCGTATTGCGGAGAAATCCTCTGTTCTCTTTTCTTGTTGTTTTCTATCAGATCCCATCTACCATGGCCTCTTGAAGTTCCTCCAAGGACAAGTTATTCAAGAACGTCATCAACCCATATCTACGGGAGGTGGTGCAGCACCCTCAAACCATCCAGATGCATGAGGGGGTGCTGTACATCCGTGATGAGCAAGGTCCCAAGGGCACGTGAATCGTGGAGGCCAGGCTTGAAGCCATGGAGCAGGAAGTCTTCCGGTGCAAGGGGATGGTGGAGCGTTGGCTCAATGCCAATCCACCTCATGATCACGGACCTTTCCCGTGATCTCAAGGTGGATGGCAAGCCCATGAAGGACATCATCTTCACCCTCAACGAGCAAATCGACTTCCTCCAAAGCCAGATCTATGATCTTTAAAACCAAGTCTTTGAATATGAGGCGAGGTTTAAAGGTATGAGTTTGGCTGCTAGTTGCAGGACCCGTGAGACTCACTCCTCCTCTTATGATGGTGGACCACTGCCTTGGAAATCCTAGTACAAGATCTCTTCTTCTTCACCACCACCTTCTTCTTCATCACCAAAGGAGAATTGAGTATCGGGTATGGGCACTCCCCTTGGCTTCCACCAAGCTTGGGGAGGTGCCCCGGTATCGTGTCACCCTACTATCTTATTACTTTTACTTATTTTAGTTCGATCTTTTGCTTTAGATGAATAAAAGTTAGTTCAATCCTTTCTTCTCTGAGAGTTTGCTTAGTGATCCATCCTTGTAATCGTGTGCAAGTTATATAATAAAGTTTAATTCGAGTTTTTGCTTTCTTTACTTTCATGTTGCAAATAAAAGAAAATAAATAAAGAAAGAAAAAGAGAAAGGAAATAAATAAAAGAAAGGAATAGAAATAATGAAAAGATCATATACTAATCCTATGGTAGGTGATGACACCACATAAGGAAAAGTATAAGTAGAAAGTTTTATTAGAGATTGACAAACATAGCATTAGTCAATGATGCAACTCATGAAAGAATTAATAGGGGAAGATAAGATTCACATATAAATACACTATCCTTGAAGTCTTTTGTGACTGTGAGCCCTCATCAAAATGTTGTATGCCAAAATTGTTGACGTTGGACAAGGAAGACGACTTAATTGTTTATGTTTGTTTATATTCACATAGAAGTCATATTGTCATAGATCCTTCAACATGTGGTGCTTTCCCCCTATCTTTGCTAGCCAAAAATTCTGCACTAAGTAGAGATACTACTTGTGCATCCAAAAATCCTTAAACCCAAATCTTATTTTCAAGTGTCCACCATACCTACCTAGGGATTGAGCAAGATCCCCCAAGCAAGTTGTCATCAGTGCAAAAAGGCAATAAAAATTTCTTCTAAAAGTGTGAGATCATTTAGTGTAAGAGAAAATTGAGTGTTGCACGAACTTGTGATGGTGAAGAATAAAAGAGACATACTGCATAATAAAGGTCGCTATCACAAGGGGCAATGCAACGTGACGTTCTTTTGCACTAAGGGGTTGAGCATACAAACAAATAAGCACATGGCAACCTCTTCTTCCCACTATGAAGGGCCCATGTTTTACTTTTATATATTTAATTTTATGCAAATTGTCAAAGTTTTCCTTCTATTCCTTTTTATTTTTCTCTTTTGGCAAGCATCATGTGGTGAGGAAAGATCTAGGCACATATGTCCAGTTGAATATAGATAGCATGAGTTATTATTGTTGACATCACCCTTGAGGTGAATACATTAGGAGGCGAAACTATAAGCCCCTATCTTTCTATGTGTCCAGCTGAAACGTTTTGCTCATGTGTACGCGGTGAGTGTTAGCAATCATAGAAGACTATATGATGGATGAGTATGTGGACTTGCCTAAAGGCTCCGATACATGACCCTTCCTGAAAAGATGATGAATTGTAGTTGCAAAGTTGACTGAGAACATAGTTTGTTGGTTTCTAATAGAGTTTTTGCTTTGCACTTCAATTGTGTGATGAATTGTTACTTATTCATGAGAAGTATATAATAAAAGTTCTATGATAAAAGTCCTATGTTTAATTTTGTTGCTGTTATAATAATCAACATGATGCTTCTATGTCCGTATTTTGTTTTATCGACACCTCTCTCTCAAAGCATGCGGACATGATTTTTGATTTCGGTTTTCACTTGAGGACAAGCGATGTCTAAGCTTGGGGGAGTTGATACGTCCATTTTGCATCATGTTTTGTTACTGTTATTTATGATGTTTTTATCCATTATAATGCTTTTTGGAGAAGTTTTAATGCCTTTTCTCTCATAATTTGCAAGGTACACACCAAGAGGGAGAATTCCGGCGGCTGGAAATCTGGACCTGGAAAAGTTACGTCAGGCTACCTATTCTGCACAACTCCATACAAGCTGAAACTTCACGAAGAATTTTTATGGAATATTTAAGAATTATTGGAGCAAATAACTACTAGAGGGGGCCCACCAGGTGGGCATAACCCTCCTAGGCGCCAGGGTAGGTTGTGCTCACCCAGGCCCACCTCCGGTGCCCATCTTCTAGTATATAAGTCCTTTTGACCTAGAAAAAAAAATAAGGAGTGGACTTTCGGGATGGAGCGCCGCCGCCTCGAGGCGGAACTTGGGCAGGAGCACTTTTGCCCTCCGGCGGAGCGATTCCGCCGGGGGAACTTCCCTCCCGGAGGGGGAAATCATCATCATCATCATCACCAACAACTCTCCCATCTTGGGGAGGGCAATCTCCATCAACATCTTCAACAGCACCATCTCCTCTCAAACCCTAGTTCATCTCTTGTGTTCAATCTTGTTACCAGAACTATAGATTGGTGCTTGTGTGTGACTAGTAGTGTTGATTACATCTTGTAGTTGATTACTATATGGTTTATTTCGTGGAAGATTATATGTTCCGATCCATTATGCTATTTAATACTCCTCTTATCATGAGAATGATCATTTATGAGTAGTTACTTTTGTTCTTGAGGTCACGGGAGAAATCATGTTGCAAGTAATCATGTGAATTTGATATGTGTTCGATATTTTGATAGTATGTATGTTGTGATTCCCTTAGTGGTGTCATGTGAACTTCGACTACATGACACTTCACCATATTTGGTCCTAAGGGAATGCATTGTGGAGTAGATGATGGGTTGTGAGAGTGATAGAAGCTTAAACCCCAGTTTATGCGCTATTCCGTAAGGGACCGATTGGATCCAAAAGTTTAATGCTATGGTTAGAATTTATTCTTAATACTTTTCTCATAGTTGCGAATGCTTGCGGGAGGGTTAATCATAAGTAGGAGGTGTGTTCAAGTAAGAATAGCACCTATGCACCGGTCTACCCACATATCAAATTATCAAAGTAGCGAACACAAATCAAACCAGCATGATGAAAGTGACTAGATGAAATTCCCGTGTACCCTCAAGAACACTTTGCTTATCATAAGAGACCGTTTTGGCCTGTCCTTTGCCTCAAAAGGATTGGGCTATCTTGCTGCACTTTTGTTACTACTATCCTTACTTGTTCGTTACAAATTATCTTGCTATCAAACTACTCCACTACTTACAATTTCAGCACTTGCAGACATTACCTTACAGAAAACCACTTGTCATTTCCTTCTGCTCCTCGTTGGGTTCGACACTCTTACTAATCGAAAAGAGATACAATTGATCCCCTATACTTGTGGGTCATCAGCCACTGTTGGGAAACATAGTAGAAAACAAAAAAATCGCCCTATGAACACCTGGTACCAATATGAAGATGCATATCGGGTTTGGATCAATGATCGTCACCGACTCCGGAGTGCAGCGAAAGTAGACGAGTCGGTGTAGATCGTACTTGGAGTCCCTCGAACATCAATGACGATCCCGCGAACCACCCTCGAATAGAGGACATAAAGCACGGTATCTCTACTTGTTTGCAAGCATACGGTCTTCATGATCCAGCAGCCCTTTGCCGTCCAGAGCTAATCATCGTCGGAGAATTAGAGGAAGGAGATTAGAACCAGACTTGGATTATAATTATTAGGATTAGAGGTGGATAGGGATAGTTCTAATTAGTCAATTAGGACCAACTAGAACTAGATCAACCAGAGGAGGCTCCAAAACTTGTATCTCAAAAGGGTGGAAATCCTCTAGTATATATACTAGAGGATTCCTCCTTGGTGCGTCCTCTAGGTTTGAGAGGAGAGGGAGAACTTCCACCAAGGAGGAAGGATTCCTCCTTGGTGCACTGGCCTAAGGGGGGAAGGAGGTATCCTTCCCCCACCCCAATTCGGCCTCCCTCAAGAGGGAAAGGGGCGCCTCTCCTATTTGGCCTTGGTGGCCCAATTCCTTCTCCACCACTTGGCCTTTTTAGTCCCGTTGATATTAAATTAAATAATATAAATGTTCTAAATACCTCTAGACCATTATATATATAATTTAACATCCCTAGAAACATTTTCCACCTATATATAATTTATCGGTAATACCCGGTATTACCCGATACTCACCAAAACCCTTCCGGTGACCTAGAAACGCTTCTGGTACCTCTTGGGACTATTCTGGATATTAATGAAACAATTCCACAAATATATTCTCATTAGTCCCATCACACTAACACTCGGCAATTGTGATTACCTTAAGCTTGTGACCTCGTAGGTTCGGCATGTATGAAACCCCTTCGTTCAATGACCGATAATGAAACCGTGGACATCCATATCGGTCCCTATGATTACACAAATGATTTTCGAGTGAATATTTGGTTATCATGTGATGTTCCCTTTGCTTCGTGATACTTTGCAAAACTAGGTGTGCATCGGTATCCTCCTGAGTCATCACCATCCTCACTATACCGTTGCTCCCATTGTTGGTTTTGTTCTTCTTTCTCGTTAACATGTTCCGGCTTCCCTGTGACGCAGTCACCTATGTCTGGCTAGATGATGATGGGTGTCGTCACACCGAGAGGGCCCTAAGAATATCTCTCCATCGTCAGAGGAGCAAATCCCACTCTCGAGCTATCTGGCCACTTGTCAAACTTTTTGATGAACCTGTAAGTTTCTTATGATCATCGTGTTATCAGTGACGTTTGAGCAACCCCAAAGCCCATAGTACGGTAAGAACTGATCATGATACTCTCATGGTCTAAGGAGAAATATGACACATTAATACTTCATGTTATTACAATTGAATGCAGACGATATTAACTCAATTCATAACAAACAAGATTGGGTCGATTCAATATGATCGTTCTTCCAACATCATAATATCAATGTTGTTTTAGGACTATCGTTACACAACGATATCCTAAGATACGGAAACTGTGATCACCAACAATACTTGAGCTAGTCTTACAGGCGAGACTAGGAACCTTTTATTTATCATTTATCACTCCACACGTGCATATGAGTTTTCCATTGAATCGCATATTTAAGGATCATAGCAGTTATAGCATAGAATATAAACTCTTAACTATGAATATGAAAGTGTAATAATACAAATATTATTGCCTCTATGGCATATTTCCAATACTTAATTTATTAATTACACACATAATTAATTTCCCACCTAATTCTCTGTATGCCTAATTAACTGCCAACCAAACCAACTAGTTATCTGCCTAATTAGAAGAAATGCATACTTCTAATTATCTATAGGCATAATTAATTATCTGTATAATTAATTAATTGCATTAATGACTTAGTTCCCATTTTGATTTGGTGCGAAACCAATTCCTATTTTAATAGACCCAATTAATTACATATGTAATTAATAGTCTAGCTAATTCATTTCATTAATGGTTTGATTTCCAAATTGATTTTGCGCTTGATTTCCAAATTATTTTGCATGAATTCTGCTACAAATGACCACTACGTAGATATTGAAGGGAAACGTAGCATGCAATTTCAAAATATTTCCTACACTCACGCAAGATCTATCTAGGAGATCCATAGCAACGATAGGGGGAGAGTGTGTCCACGTACCACATAAACCGAAAGCAGAAGCATTAGTTTAACACGGTTGATGTAGTCAAACGTCTTCTCAATTCAACCGATCAAGCACCGAACGTACGTCACCTCCGAATTCTGCACACGTTCAGCTCGATCACGTCCCTCGAACTCTTGATCCAGCAAAGTGTCGAGGGAGAGTTTCGTTAGCACGACGGCGTGGTGACGGTGATGGTGAAGTGATCCGCGCAGGGCTTCGCCTAAGCACTACGACAATATGACCAGAGGCGTAAACTGTGGAGGGGGGCACTGCACACAGCTTGAAACAATTGATGTGTGTTAGAGGCGCTCCCACCCCTGTATATAAAGGAGAGAGAGGGAAGGAGGCCGGCCCTAGGCGTGCCCAAGTGGGAGGAGTTATAATGGAGGGAGAGGGAAGGGGGCCGGCACTAGGTGCACCCTAAGTGGGAGGAGTCCCACTTGGGCTCCTAGTAGGATTCGCCCCTCCCCCTTCCTTTTATTGGAGGGGGAAAGGGGAAGGAGAGGGGGATAAGGAAAGGGGGGCGCCGCCCCCTCCCCTAGTTCAATTCGGACTCCTCCCTTGGGGGCTGGCTTGCCTCCCTCCTATGGCCCATATGGCTCATATCTTCCCCCGGGGGGGGGGGGGTCCGATAACCCCCCAGTACTCTGATATGTACCTGATACATTTCGAAACACTTACGTTGTCTGAATACTATCATCCAATATATCAATATTTACGTCTCGACCATTTCGAGACTCCTCCTCATGTTCGTGATCTCATCGGGACTCCGTACAACATTCGGTCACCAAATCACATAACTCATAATAAAAAATCATCATCGAACGTTAAGCGTGCAGACCCTACGGGTTCGAGAACTATGTAGACATGATCGAGACACTTCTTCGGTCAATAACCAACAACAGAACATAGATGCTCATATTGGTTCCTACATATTCTACGAAGATCTTTATCGGTCAAACCGTAATGACAACATACGTCATTCCCTTTGTCATCGGTATGTTACTTGACCAAGATTCGATCGTCGGTATCTTCATACCTAGTCCAATCTCGTTACCAGCAAGTCTCTTTACTCGTTCCGTAATTCATCATCCCGCAACTAACTCATTAGTCACATTGCTTGCAAGGCTTATCATGATGTGCATTACCGAGAGGGCCCAGGGTGTTGGGGAACGTAGCATGCAATTTCAAAAAAAATCCTACGATCACGCAAGATCTATCTAGGAGATGCATAGAAATGAGAGGGGGAGAGTGTGTGCATGTAGCCTTGTAGACCGAAAGTGGAAGCGTTAGCTTAACGCGGTTGATGTAGTCGAACGTCTTCTTGATTCAACCGAACAATCACCGAATGTACGGCACCTCCGAGTTCTACACACGTTCACCTCGATGATGTCCCTCATAGTCTTGATTCAGCAAAGTGTCACGGGAGAGTTTTGTCAACACGACAACGTGGTGACGGTGATGGTGAAGTGATTTGTGTAGGGCTTTGCCTAAGCACTACGACAATATGACCGTAGGAGTAAACGGTGGAGGGGGGCGCCGCACACGGCTTGGTCCAATTGATGTGTGTTAGAGGCGCCCCCACCCCCGTATATAAAGGAGGGAGAGGGGAGGAGGCAGGCCCTTGGGATCCCCAAGTGGGAGGAATCCCACTTGGGCTCCTAGTCCAATTCGGCCCCCCTTCCTTTTATCGGAGGGGGAAAGGGGGAAGGAGAGGGAGAAGGAGAAGGAAAGGGGGGAACCACCCCTCCCCAAGTCCAATTCGGTCTCCTCCCTTTGGGGGGCGTGCACCACCCGTTGTAGGCTGGCCTGCCTCCCTCCTATGGCCCATACAGCCCATATCTTCACCCGGGGGGTTCCGGTAACCCCCTGGTACTTTGATATGTACCCAATACATTCTGAAACACTTCCGGTGTCCGAATATATCAATCTTTACCTCTCGACCATTTCGAGACTCCTCGTCATGTCTGTGATCTCATCTAGGACTCCGAACAATCTTTGGTCACCAAAAACACATAACTCATAATACAAATCATCATCGAACGTTAAACGTGCGGACCCTACGGGTTCAAGAACTATGTAGACCGAGACACCTCTCCGGTCAATAACCAATAGTGGAACCTGGATGCTCATATTGGTTCCCACATATTCTACGAAGATCTTTATCGGTCAAACTGTAATGAAAACATACGCCAATCCCTTTGTCATCGGTATGTTACTTGCCCGAGATTCGATTGTCGGTATCTTCATACCTAGTTCAATCTCGTTACCAGCGAGTCTCTTTACTCGTTGCATAATGCATCATCCCGTAACTAACTCATTAGTCACATTGCTTGCGAGGCTTATCATGATGTGCATTACCAAGAGGGCCCAGAGATACCTCTGTGATACTCGGAGTGACAAATCCTAATTTCGATCTATGCCAACCCAACAAACACCTTCGGAGATACCTGTAGAGCATCTTTATAATCACCCAGTTACGTTGTGACGTTGGATAGCACACAAGGTATTCCTATGATATTCGAGAGTTGCATAATCTCATAATCAAAGGAATATGTATAAGTCATGAAGAAAGCAATAGTAATAAAACTAAACAATCATTATGCTAAGCTAACGGATGGGTCTTGTCCATCACATCATTCTCCTAATGATGTGATCCCGTTCATCAAATGACAACACATGTCTATGGTTAGGAAACTTAACCATCTTTGATTAATGAGCTAGTCTAGTAGAGGCATACTAGGGACACTGTGTTTTGTCTATGTATCCACACATGTATTAAGTTTCCGGTTAATACAATTCTAGCATGAATAATAAACATTTATCATGATATAAGGAAATATAAATAACAACTTTACTATTTCCTCTGGGGCACATTTCCTTCAGTCTCCCACTTGCACTAGAGTCAATAATCTAGATTACATTGTAATGATTCTAACACCCATGGAGTCTTGGTGCCGATCATGTTTTGCTCGTCGAAGAGGCTTAGTCAACGGGTCTGCTACATTCAGATCCGTATGCATTTTGCAAATATCTATGTCTCCCTCCATGACTTGATCACAGATGGAGTTGAAGCGTCTCTATATGTGTTTGGTTCTCTTTGTGAAATCTGGATTCCTTCACCAAGGCAATTGCTCCAGTATTGTCACAAAAGATTTTCATTCGACCCGATGCACTAGGTATTACACCTAGATTGGATATGAACTCCTTCATCTAGACTCCTTCATTCACTGCTTCACAAGTAGCTATGTACTCCGCTTCACACGTTGATCCCGCCACGACGCTTTGCTTGGAACTGCACCAAATGACAGCTCCACCTTTCAATATAAATATGTATCTAGTTTGTGACTTAGAGTCATCCGGATCAGTGGCAAAGCTAGCATCAACATAACCATTTATGAGGAGCTCTTTGTCACCTCCATAAATGAGAAACATATTGACGTTGACCTGGACTAGGGAGTACTCAACACGTCATCTCCCAATCTGTTAGATTGGGCCAAGGACCCCCATGGCCGTATACTCATGGGCCAGTTTGGACAGCTGCCGTATACATCGAAGATTCCACAAGACTTGGTGATCAAGACAAGGACTCCTCCCCACCGGCGTATTCGGCTAGGACTCTTGTTATCCTAGGACTTGGGTGCATTATATAAACCGAGGCCAGGCTAGTCAATAGATAACATATACAACAATCATACCATAGGCTAGCTTCTAGGGTTTAGCCTCCCTGATCTCGTGGTAGATCAACTCTTGTAATACTCATATCATCAATATCAATCAAGCAGAACGTAGGGTATTACCTCCATCAAGAGGGTCTGAACCTGGGTAAACATCATGTCCCCTGCCTCTTGTTACCATTGATCCTAGACGCACAGTTCGGGACCCCCTACCGAGATCCCCCGGTTTTGACACCGACATTGGTGCTTTCATTGAGAGTTCCGCTGTGTGATCGGCAAAAGGATCAATGGCTCGCCCACAGGTCAACTGCGACGTCGGCATCTTCGTCGCTGGCTCGACTGGTCACCTTGGTTCGACCGAGGACCGTGCTCCATCTCCGATCGTCATGTTCGGATGGGGCCTTCTTCAACATCAACTCCGATCTCTATCATGATCATAGAGGAGTCATCCATGGAGCCCAAGGGCTCGACGTTAACATTGCCCTCGGCGGCCGTGCTATTTTTATGGACATCGAACTTGTATTCGCCGTCACCACCTCCTCGAGCGTCAGTTTGACGATTCCTTCGGTGGAATAGTGCGGAACTACGTCTATAACAGCCATGAAAAATTTCTTCGAGTTCCGATGGAGGAATCTCCGACAATGTATGATATACCGGAGCCCTGTCAAATCTGGACGGGAATCTGGACGAGTTTAAGGCATGGTCTCCAGAGCCCAGCTCGGAGGTCCTTTGGAAGATCCAACTGTTCATCTACTGCGGAATTCTCATATCTACCACCCCTCCAAATTTCAGCTCGATCCGACGGTTCAAACTCTGGGAACCTTCCGATGAGTGGACCAATTTTCGGACCCGTTTTCTGCGCGAATACGGATCCGACCCGAATTCATGTTTCTTTATGAACATGACATTGGACAACCTTTTTAGAGGAATTCTCTTCTAGGGTATTGTGCGTTGTTTTTAAACACGTGCCCATAAATTTTTAAGCCTCCCCTGAGGTCATCTTCATCATCATGCAGGTGTCAAACCAATCCGGCAATATTGCTCCAAGGCTGCCGACCTATGCTAGACACGTCGTCACTTTGTTAAGCCGAGCTCAACTTCTTTGGATCATCATCTCGGCAAGCCGAACAAGAGTCCGGCACCGTGAAGGATAAATCATCACCAACATCGCTGCCCCACGGATTACACGGAGCAGGCATACCGGCATCGCCGCATGGTCACTTCATCAAGATAGCCTCGACCACGTCACGACCTGCATCGGCAGGGCCGCACTATTGCTTCTTCAAGCTGGTGTCCATCGCGCCGACCTACTTTGACTCATTGGCTGACATCGAGGCTTCGACATCTCGGCTGGACCGGGGGCTTCGCCATCTCTTCATCAACCTACTCCGGAGACTTCGGCGTCACTAGCCGACCAGCTCCGTCACGTTAGCTGGACCGAGGGCTTTGCTTCGGCGAGCCAACCTTTGCCAGCATCGTCATACCGTCGTTTTATCGCCCATCAAGCAATGGGTGTGCGGATCGAGTCCCAATTTTCGGAATCACCTTTCTTCAGATTGCTACAACAAATAAACTAGGTGCTATTAATCCTAGTATTTTTTGCTTGTTCGGGTTCATTTTCCCAAGGAATTATTACTCTGGTTTGTTCATCATATGTACACAGGTCTATCAAATGATGGCCGCATTAACGACGGTCGCATGGTGGTTCGGTCAGTTTCCGTACATGGTCCGGTGAACGCGGCATCCGGAACTCGGACCGACCTATGAACTCAGGTTTTGTCACGCCTTTACCGCATCACGCCGACGCCCTGCATCGACATTGACTTCGGCGCCAGGCCATATTTCTTTTTATTACTCACTTTGCATAAATTATTTATTATGCAACGATTTTTTTAATTATTATTATTATTATTATCATCTCCAGTTTGCACTATTTTTTGTGCGCAGGAAAATGATCCGGGTTGGGCAGTATCGTCAACTCGGCGTACTGACATACCACGTCACCTCGGCTGGACGGGGGGCTTCGTCAACACTTCATTACCCCATGCCAGGGACTTTGGCATCACTCTGTCGGCCCGCATTGACCGTGCTATGTCACCACTTCGGAGTGCCGAGCTCTTTGCTCCGCCACCTTGGGACCAGCTTGGGGGATGGAACCTTGTCCCGCATCAAGTTCGGGCCGCGTCATCAATACCGAACACATTAACCAGCTAAGTTGCCTTCATGCTCAAAGTTTTAAATTTATAACTTGTGTTTGGTTCGACCAAGAATTATACTTTTTTGGAAAAAAGTTGCTTGTAAAAAATTTCCTTGTCCAAACTGTTTGTGAAGCACAAATTCAAATACCCCGTTGATTTGGGGCTTCCTTTATGAAGTTTTTCCTCTTGCATATGATTATACTTGTACGGCTTCGTTCGTTGTTCATGTAGTACGCCACAGTATGCACCATATTGACTTAAGCGATTTGCAAGCTGGGTTGCCTGGCTCCTGTGCTTACCCCTATGTTCCCAATTGTTCGGCTAGGGAGTAAAGGGAGCACCTCTGCGATTGAGGACCGGGTCCTCCGAGCTCTGACCTCCGAAAGCTAGCGCTCTTATTGTTTTCAATCATGGTAGGCACACAACGGAACTCATGAGTACAAAAAATCTATTGCACAAGTCTCATAGTAATAATGAGCACCGAAGAAAGGTATCGGTGGGGGTACTATTTTCTTCGAAGATGCTTCTTACACTTCGTCTGTAATATAGCATAAGTTCCCTGAGCTCACTTTGTCTGTTACAACCTTATGGCCCGGTTGCCTGGTTATCGGAAACACTGTCGATATTCTCGACAGGTGGAGTACATAACACTTTTCAGTCCTTGACCAAACAGGGAGAAGCCGACGGTCGGTTAACACGCGTTTAAAGTTCGGGTGAACAAAGATATGATATCAGTACTTCGGTACATACAATCATTATACATAAAATTCTTTTACCCAAGTCACTTGGGGGCTCTTAAATTTATATGAGCCGTTTTATAATAAATGTTCTTCTTCTTAGTTGTTGCAAAGTTTTTATTACTATTATTATTCATCACTCCTTTTTTCGACACGAGTGTGTGGTCACTAGCCGGGGAGCCTAATTTCTCTCTCAAAGTCGCTAGAGTTTAGTTTGCTAAACTGGCCCAATGAGAAGTACTCTGCCTTCGGGATAGGAGTTTGAAGCCGTAGGCTCACCCGCTTGAAGTCTTGAGATAGGATGTGACATGTTAAAGCACGACAGAAGCACTCTTTTTTTTCTAAGACCAATTTTCGGATTGGCACCGAACACTTGATCTTGTTCGGACGTCGAGTTTTTATTGATGTTTTTTGGTTTTCCAAGCTTTTTGGCACTTTTAAACTATTTGTGTGTTTCCAGCACAAGTCTCACAGTGCAATGTCGGACACCTTTATAGATTCGGCAAAAACATTCTCGGATCTCACTATATATGCATTGGTTTCGAATTGTGTCTTCGGTCAATAGTTGGGTTGCCCGGCTCCTGTGCTTGCCTCCTACGTTCCGCTTTGGTCGGCTAGGTGTGCAAAGGGAGAACCACTGCGATTGTGCTTCCAGCTCACATGGTTAAGCACCTCAGTGGAGAAAGCCGAAAACTGACTGTCACAATAAGCGTAAACTGGTCAGCGATCCGATGACTGTGTTAAATGACGGGCCATTCATAACAATGGCCGAAGTGTTTATGGCTTGACCTCGACTGTCGCCGAACACTACCGGGGGCTATTAACTGGCCTCCCAAACTAAATACTCGATATTAGAGCTGAGGTTTCATGATCATGCTTAGCATGACAACCCAAAGAAAGGAACCGATAGCGGGACTATTTTATTTGGAAGACATTTCTTATGTTAAACAATAATATAACATATCTCTCTGTGTACCTTTGTTTATAAAATCGTATGGCCAGATTGCCTTGTTTGTCGTAAATCTTTGCCCTCATAAAGGCTTTATAAAGTAGGATAAACACTCCTCGGCTACTGGCCGAGGAGGTGGAAGCCGATGGTCGGTCAACAAAGTTTTGTACAATGCGGATCCGGGCATTAATGATGTAAAGTACTTGGATACATAGAGTCATTACACATAATTTGTGATTTTACTATGGATATCGATCCTTAATTCGGCCACCCGTGCCCGCATGAAGGCTCGGGGGCTACTGGGCTTCGGGCTTATTATTTACAAATATTAAAGGGGCACATCGATCCCCTGATCTGGTGTTGCCACCCGACTAGTGTCTCGGGGGCTACTGCATTGCTTGTTCAATGCAGAAAATTTTAAGTGCAATACAATTTCCGACGAGATTTTGATCCTCAGGTTGGTCGGCCGCACCGAACCTGAATCTCGAGGACTGAGCACGCCGCTTTTTGTGTCCCAAAGTATTCTGTCGAGCTAGGACTTGAGCCTTAGGCCGATTTTGCAAATCAACGTGAGTCTCAGTGGCTACTGGGATCAGCAGTCTTACGTCATCCTTCAGGTGCATCTCGGGTTTTAGACCGATACACACCTTGAGGGCTACTGACTATATATCTCGGCAGAGAATAAATTGCACCAATCAAAAATATTGACAAAAAATCGGCCCACAGTCGGGGTGGTGCACCACCTCGGAAGCAGTCCGGCATAAAACTCGGGCGCTAGTGGTTGGCTCCATAGAGGGCATGGGCATTAAGCTCAGCTAAACTCCTTCAACTTTTTTGAACCAAGGTGATTTATGACAGTCCGACGTTGGAGCTTGGACGTAGTTCGACGTTGGAGCTTGGACATAGTCCGGTGTTGGAGCTCAGATACAGTCCAGCGTTGGAGCTCGGATACATTCCGGCGTTGGAGCTCGGAAGCAGTCTGGCGTTGGTGCTCATCTGCAAAAGATACCTCGCATGCAGTCCGGCGTTGGAGCTCGGACGCAAGAGGACACTGCCTCCCGGGAACAACTTCAAACCCGAGGTGTGGCATAAAAATAACAAGGCATTGATAAAGGCCGGAAACTTAAAGGGGCTACTCGGATACCCGACATATAAACTCGTCGAATGCATTTCGGCGATCCTCAAGATCGAAGATGAGAAGATTTGTTGAACCAGTTTTCAAGACCGACAGCCGAAGATGAAGAACAGTTCGGAAGAATCGAGGAGCGTCCCTAACTTGAGGACCAATTCAGGGGGCTACTGACGGTGTCCTGGACTAGGGGGTACTCAACACGTCATCTCCCGATCTGTTAGATTGGGCCGAGGACCCCCATGGCCGTATACTCATGGGCCAGTTTGGATAGCTGCTGCATACATGGAGGATTCCACAAGACTTGTTGATCAAGACAAGGACTCCTCCCCACCGGAGTATTCGGCTAGGACTCTTGTTATCCTAGGCCTTGGGTGCATTATATAAACCGAGGCCAGGCTAGTCGATAGGTAACATATACAACAATCATACCATAGGCTAGCTTCTAGGGTTTAGCCTCCCTGATCTCATGGTAGATCAACTCTTGTAATACTCATATGATCAATATCAATCAAGCAGTACATAGGCTATTACCTCCATCAAGATGGCCTGAACCTGGGTAAACATCTTGTCCACTGCCTCCTGTTACCATTGATCCTAGACGCACAGTTCGGGACCCCCTATCCGAGATCCGCCGGTTTTGACACCGACACATATCCTTAGTCCTTTGCAGGTATTTCAGGATGTTCTTGACCGCTGTCTAGTGATCCACTCCTGGATTACTTTGGTACCTCCCTGCTAGACTTATAGCAAGGCACACATCAGTTCTGGTACACAACATTGCATACATGATGGAACCTATGGCTGAGGCATAGGGAATAACTTTCATTTTCTCTCTATCTTCTGTAGTGGTCGGGTATTGAGTCTGACTCAACTTCACACCTTGTAACACAGGCAAGAACCCTTTCTTTGACTGATCCATTTTGAACTTCTTCAAAACTTTATCAAGGTATGTGCTTTGTGGAAGTCCAATTAAGCGTCTTGATCTATCTCTATAGATCTTGATGCCCAATATATATAAGCAGCTTCACCGAGTTCTTTCATTGAAAAACCCTTATTCAAGTATCCTTTTATGCTATCCAAAAATTCTATCATTTCCAATCAACAATATGTCATCCACATATAATATTAGAAATGCCACAGAGCTCCCACACACTTTCTTGTAAATACAGGCTTCTCCAAAAGTCTGTATAAAACCATATGCTTTGATCACTTCATCAAACCGTATATTCCAACTCTGAGATGCTTGCACCAGTCCATAAATGGATCGCTCGAGCTTACACACTTTGTTAGCACCTTTAGGATCGACAAAACCTTCTGGTTGCATCATATACAACTCTTCTTTAACAAATCCATTAAGGAATGCAGTTTTGACGTCCATGATACGTCTCCAACGTATCTATAATTTATGAAGTATTCATGCTATTATATTATCTGTTTTGGATGTTTATGGGTTTTACTAAACTCTTTTATATTATTTTTGGGACTAACCTATTAACCGGAGGCCCAGCCCAAATTGTTGTTTTCTTGCCTATTTCAGTGTTTCGAAGAAAAGGAATATCAAATGGAATCCAAACGGAATGAAACCTTCGGGAGAGTTATTTTTGGAACAGAAGCAACCTAGGAGACTTGTAGTTGACGCCAGGGAAGCTTCGAGGAAGCCGCGAGGTAGGGAGGCATGCCCTACCCCCTAGGCGCGCCCCCACCCTCGTGGGCCCCTCGTGGCTCCCCTGACCGACTTCTTTCGCCTCTATATGTCCATATACCCTAAAAACATTGGGGAACAGAATAGATCGGGAGTTCCACCGCCACAAGCCTCTGTAGCCACCAAAAACCAATCGGGACCCTGTTCCGGCACCTTGCCGGAGGGGGGGATCCCTCACCGGTGGCCATATTCATCATCCCGACGCTCTCCATGACGAGGAGGGAGTAGTTCACCCTCGGGGCTGAGGGTATGTACCAGTAGCTATGTGTTTGATCTCTCTCTCTCTCATGTTCTTGAGGTGATACTATCTTGATGTATCGCGAGCTTTGCTATTATAGTTGGATCATATGATGTTTCTCCCCCTCTACTCTGTAATGGATTGAGTTTTCCTTTCAAGTTATCTTATTGGATTGAGTCTTTAAGGATTTGAGAACACTTGATGTATGTCTTGCATGTGCTTATCTGTGGTGACAATGGGATATCACGTGATCCACTTGATGTATGTTTTGGTGATCAACTTGTGAGTTTCGTGACCTCGTGAACTTATGCATAGGGGTTGGCACACGTTTTCGTCTCGACTCTCCGATAGAAACTTTGGGGCAATCTTTGAAGTTCTTTGTGTTGGTTGAATAGATGTATCTGAGATTGTGTGATGCATATCGTATAATCATACCCATGGATACTTGAGGACATTGGAGTATCTAGGTGACATTAGGGTTTTGGTTGATTTGTGTCTTAAGGTGTTATTCTAGTATGAACTCTATTATAGATTGAACGGAAAGAATAGCTTCGTGTTATTTTACTATGGATTCTTGAATAGATCGATCAGAAAGGATAACTTTGAGGTGGTTTCATACCCTACAATAATCTCTTTGTTTGTTCTCCGCTATTAGTGACTTTGGAGCGACTCTTTGTTGCATGTTGAGGGATAGTTATATGATCCAATTATGTTATTATTGTTGAGATAACTTGCACTAGTGAAAGTATGAACCCTAGGCCTTGTTTCAATGCATTGCAATATCGTTTGTTATCACTTTTATCATTAGTTACCTTGCTGTTTTTATATTTTCAGATTACAAAAACCTATATCTACCATCCATATTGCACTTGTATTACCATCTCTTCGCCGAACTAGTACACCTATACAATTTACCATTGTATTTGGTGTGTTGGGGACACAAGAGACTCTTTGCTGTTTGGTTGCAGGGTTGCTTGAGAGAGACCATCTTCATCCTATGCCTCCCACGGATTGATAAACCTTAGGTCATCCACTTGAGGGAAATTTGCTACTGTCCTACAAACCTCTGCACTTGGAGGCCCAACAACGTCTACAAGAAGAAGGTTGTGTAGTAGACATCAAGCTCTTTTCTGGCGCCGTTGCCGGGGAGGTTAGCGCTTGAAGGTATATCTTTAGATCTTGTAATTGAATCTTTTAGTTTCTTGTTTTATACTAGTTTAGTCTATAAAATAAAACTACAAAAAAATGGAATTGAGGGTACCTCATATGCTTCATCTTTTTAATGTCTTTCATGAAAATAAGGATTCCTATAATTGTGCCAAAATATTAGAAGAAGAATGTATTAAAATGTTTGGCACTAAATATTTGAATGGGGAGCATGATTGCAATGTTGTTAGTATGAATTCCTTGAATATCCATGATGCTAATGATATGCAAATCCACAAGCTTGGGGATGGTATGTTTGATGAAGATGATATTTTTTGTCTCCCAAGTTTTGATGAGCAAATTTATTATGATGATTGCATGCCTCCTATTTATGATGATTATATTGATGAAAGTAGGTTTGGAAGAGTGTCAACTTTAGGATGTGATGATACCACTATTTTGGAGGATGTTGAATCTTATTGTGATAATTATGAAAGTGGATTTGGAGAGGTCATGACTTTATTTAGTGATGAATCCACTATTTCGGAAGAGGTTCCAATTGATTATGAGAACAAAGTTGCTATATATGATGATTATTGTGATGACTTGTATGCTATAAAGAATAATGATATCCATGAAACTTGTCATCATGATTTTAACTTTCAATTGGATTATGCCTCACATGATAGTTATTTTGTTGAGCTGGCTCCCACTACTATTCATGAGAAGAAATTTGCTTATGTGGAGAGTAATAAAAATTCTATGCTGGTAGATCATGAAAAGAATGCTTTATGTGATGGTTATATTGTTGAATTCATTCATGATGCTACTGAAAATTATTATGAGGGAGGAACATATGCTTGTAGGAATTGCAATAATATCAAGTTTCCTCTCTATGTGCTTCAAGTTTTAAAGTTATGCTTGTTTTGCCTTCCTATGCTAGTTGATTTTTGTTAGCATAAATTGTTTGCTCACAAAATCCCTATGCATAGGAAGTGGGTTAGAGTTAAATGTGCTAGTCATATTCATCATGATGCTCTCTTTATGTTTCAATTCTTATCTTTTATGTGAGCATCATCGAAATCATCATGCTTAGCTAGGGGCGTTAAACGATAGCACTTGTTGGGAGGAAACACAATTTTATTTTTGTTATTTGCTTTTTGCTCTAGTTTAGTAATAAATAATTCATCTAGCCTCTGTTTAGATGTGATTTTATGCTTTTAATTAGTGTTTGTGCCAGTAGAACCTTTGGGAAGACTTGGGGAAAGTCTTTGCGATCTTGCTGTAAAAAAAACAAACTTTAACGCTCACGAGATTTGCTGTCATTTTTAATGGAGAGTGATATTTAGTTAATTAATTTTTAAGATGATTAACAGATAAAATCCTCACGTCCAGAAATTTATTTTAGAATTTTTGGGGTTCCAGAAGTATTCGAAACCTACAGATTACTACAGACTGTTCTGTTTTTGACAAATTCTGTTTTTCGTGTGTTGTTTGCTTATTTTGATGAATCTATGGCTAGTAATAGAGTTTATGAACCATAGAAAAGTTGTAATACAATAGGTTTAATACCAATATAAATAAAGAATGAGTTCATTACAGTACCTTGAAGTGGTGGTTTGTTTTCTTTTACTAACGGAGCTCACGAGATTTCTGTTAAGTTTTGTGTTGTGAAGTTTTCAAGTTTTCGGTAAAGATTCGATGGATTATGGAATAAGGAGTGGCAAGAGCCTAAGATTGGGGATTGTCGGTGTCAAAACAGGAGGATCTCAGGTAGGGGGTCCCGAACTGTGCGTCTAGGCCGGATGGTAACAGGAGGCAAGGGACACGAAGTTTTACCCAGGTTCGGGCCCTCTCGATGGAGGTAAAACCCTACGTCCTGCTTGATTAATATTGATGATATGGGTAGTACAAGAGTAGATCTACCATGAGATCGAAGAGGCTAAACCCTAGAAGCTAGCCTATGGTATGATTGTTGACGTGTACGTTGTCCTACGGACTGAAACCCTCCTGTTTATATAGACATCGGAGAGGGTTAGGGTTACACAAAGTCGGTTACAATGGTAGGAGATCTTCATATCCGTATCGCCAAGCTTTCCTTCCATGCCAAGGAAAGTCCCTTCCGGACACGGGACATAGTCTTTAATCTTGTATCTTCATAGTCCAGGAGTCCGGCTAAAGGTATAGTCCAGCTATCCGAACACCCCCTAATCCAGGACTCCCTCAGTAGCCCCTGAACCAGGCTTCAATGACGACGAGTCTGGCGCGCAGATTGTCTTCGGCATTGCAAGGCGGGTTCCTCCTCCAAGTACTTCATAGGAGATTTTCAACACAAAGATAGTGTCCGGCTCTGCAAAATAAGTTTCCACATATTGCCATAGAGAGAATAATATTTACACCAATCTAATCTGCTGACGTATTCCGTAGCGTGTCACACCACGACCAAGCCTTTATCCGAGTTGTTTTATTATCCCACCTCAGCGTGTCATGCGAGGCGGTTTCCTTGGCACGTCTTGTTAAAGTAGAGATCGTGTCCCCTTATTCCGGGATTCTCATCAATACGGGCGTGGGTAACCCAACCGCTTCTAGGACTCCTAGATTATAGGCAAGTCCAAACAGACACGGAGAGGACGCTTGATATTCACCCTCTTTATAAAGGGGACAAGGCCTTTATTTTTCACTGTCGTGCTCAATCGAATCCTTCCCCCACCTCAAGCTCAAACACACGAAGTTCAGGTCAGGTGCTCCGAACCTTCAGTCATGTCCGGATCTTGCCTTCAAGGCCAATGGGTGCCTTCCTCCGTCATGGAAGAAGACATCAAAAAGTTGAGGGAGGCCATATATTTGACCGCCGAGATTTTGCATCGGCTGCCTCCCCGAGGGCAGGCCGTCCCCACCCCCGAACCTAACGAAAATGTCGTGTTCGTCTCCCACTTCCTCCGAGGTCTAGGCCTTGGTCTGGATCCTTTCGTAAGGGGTTTGATGTTTTACTATGGGCTAGACTTTCATGATCTAGCTCCGGACTCCTTTCTTCATATCACGACATTTATTGTCGTGTGCGAGGCCTTCCTCCGGGTTAGCCCTCACTTTGGCCTATGGCTCAAGACCTTTGAAGTGAAGCCGAAGATGATCGAGGGGCAACATGCAGTGTGTGGAGGTGCCTCAATACGCAAGATGACGGGAGCTCCGTGGCCCAAAGGTTCCATCCCAGAGGTGTCTGAATTGTGGCAACAAGAGTGGTTCTACATCACGGCTCCTAGAAGTGCCAAGTGGGCGGCCCCCCTGTTTTCCGCTCGGCCCCCCCACCACAGCTGATGTCATGGATCAGCAGAGGTCTGAGCTGGGGGGCAGCCAAGGACGTGCCTATACTGCAAAGCCGCATTCGAGATCTCTTCAATGGAGATTTCAGTTTGGTTGCGGTAATACAGGTTATGCTGGTTCGTCAAGTCCATCCTTGCAAACGTTGGCCTCTTCTCCTGTGGGAGTTCAATCCCGAGGGACCGCGTGCCATTCAAAATTTCCTTGGCCTGACGCACGAGGAGATGTACAAGTCATTCTTCGGACCTCAAGTGGAGTGTCCCGAAATCACCGAGGACATGGGCCTGAGTAGTAACCGTGCCGCCGAACAGGTAAGGCATCTTCAGGCTGAACATACTATCTCTCTTTGTTACGAAGTTATTTCTGAAAGTTCGCTTTTTGACCAGGACTGGCTAACAAAGACGAAGTTGATTCGGTGTTCGGCCCCCCTCCCTAAGGGTTTGGAAAATCCGGTATTGGAAAATATGCTCCAGACCGCACCTTGCCCGGAGCCCTTGAAGGAAGACACTGTGGAGGATAATGCGGGCGGATGCGGCCCCCCAACGCTGCCCATTCTAGCCGAGGGAGCGAGCGTCTCCATGAAGGAAGACGACCAGAAGAGGAAAAGGACTGCACCCGGGGATTCGGAAGCCGAAGCTTCCAAATGGGAGAAGAAGTCTCCCGAGAGGGTCCTACCTCGGGGGGCGCCGTTGCCTCACAAAGTCCGTGGGGGGATCAATTCTCCCACGAGTCGTAAGTGACCCGAAAACTTTTAATAGTACATATATGCCATCTTTTTCTTCTGAGAAAATAACCACCGCATATATTTTTGCAGTTCGGGCCTTAGCCCCTCTCAAATGAGCTCGTCTTTGGGGGATCTTCTTCCAGAGATGATGGAGAGCAAAATGCCTCCTCTGGACTCCTCCGCTCTAGAAGCGGGCGACCCTGAAGTGTCGTTGCGGAGGGCCTCTCCGAGTCCGGTGAGGCCGGAAGATAATCCCATTGACCCCCAAAGGTCCCAGTGTCCGGCTCCCGAAGAGAGCAGACAAAAGAGTCCGGCACTGTCTGGTGTGCGATCGGATCTTCTGAGGGAGTTGGTGGGGCGAGCGGCCATCTCAGATGAACACCGTGTGCTGATGAACACGGTGATGGAGAGAATATCATCCGCCAAAAGCGGATTGCATGAAGCTTTTATGAGTCTACTGACAGGCTTTGAGGTACGTAAAAGAATGTATGATAGTCCTGCACATGCTAGGTGTGCCCTGTGTAGATAGTAGCCCCTGAGACTCTGGTTGTCGTCGGAAACGATGACGAACAGAGGATCATATTCCCAGGTAATAACCACACCGCCTCTATGTGCAGGTGATGGAAGCTCCGGTGGGTAGCTGGACTAGCGAGTTTGCCCATTTAGAATGGTAGTTGGATGCGGCAGACGCCGACATCGAGCTTGTTAACAAAAGGCTTGACGAGGCGCAGGGTAAGTGTCATTATCTAGTAAACGTCACATAGGAAGAGCAGCATGATGCCAGTATCTTTAATATGTTGTGACTGCAGATGGAGCTGCCACTGTTGAAGCCTTATGGGCAGAACTTGCCCGAGCCAAGGAACAAGCGAGGTTGGGTAATGCGGCTGCTGTGAAGGCGGCCGAAGAGTTGCAAGCCGAGAAGGCCGTGCATGGCGAGACCCGAGACAAGATGGCCAAGATGGCTATAGAATTAAAAGCCGCCACCGACCGTTGCCGGGTTCTTGAAAAGGAAAACCAAGCGAAGGCATCGGACCTTGAGAAGGCTGCTGCGACGAAAAAGGATCTCTGCTCTGCTATGAGGGTAAAGAAGGAGGAGCTGCGGGAAGCCAGGGATATTGTAGCTGGGAAATCCTTTATGTTGCGGAGGAAATTCGGAGATCCACGGTATGCCCCTCTGGATCGGCTATGGAGTTCAAAGGATGTGTATATGGATTTGGCGGCGAGCGCTGCCGATGCGGCCAAGTACTTCCAGGGTCAGACGGACCGTGAAGTAGACCAGCTGTTTTGGAGACAATTCCATTCACCCGAGCGTCCACTTTCATTGACTGACCAATTAGCCGAATGGGCCGAACTAAATAGGTTGTCCGGACTCTCCATGAGGTCTGTTGTGGATCAGCTATGGCCGGAAAGGTCAAAACCGAGCAGCTATTTCGGCTTGGTGCAGCAGGTCCTTGACGTGGTGCCGCGCATTGATGCGATGAGGAGGTCGGCATGCATAGAGGGCGCACGGATGGCCTTTGCACGTGTTTAGGCATACTGGGAGGAGATGGATGCTACCAATGTTGCAGCGCGGGATTCGGCTATAGGTCGAAAGGCTGCTGAGCACTACTTTGAAGAAGTTCTTGAGGGTGCCCGTTTGATAGAGACCCAGTGCTCAAAAAATATTATGTTTGAGTGATATGTAATCTCATTGTAAGCGAAATGCTTTTATGAATTTTTATAAGGCTATTTTTATACTTTTGCCTGAAAGTAATATGATGCCTCCTGGGCGGCCGTTTATGTATACATGCGTATAACCTGAAAGATTGCAGTCGTCGGCTTCAACCCCCATGCAAATAATGCGGAGGTGCTCGCAAAAACACGCGTTCACACTTAACCCAACGTCTTGGTCCTATTAAGGAGGTGATAGCGGAGCGAGCGAGGCAACCGGACTATAATGCTTTAGCACTTTCACTTAGCCATAGGAGTTTGACAGTGGGGCTACTAGATAGCCCCTGGTGGCTCCGCACTCTCCCGATTCCGGGGTGCGTACATGCCTGGCCGGAAAACGACCCTTCGTTAAGGCGGAGGAATTCTAACATTCCCACAGGTCATTGAGTGGTTGACCAGTCTCACGCTATATCATGACAGTCAGTTTTCGGCTTTCTCTACTGAGGTGCTCGTACGGATGAACCAGGGCACAATCGCAGTAGTTCTCCTGGTGCTACCATAGCCGGCAAGGCGGAACGTAAGGCACCAAAACACAGGAGCCGGGCAAACCCAACATTTGACCAAAGACAATGATTCGGAGCTGATGCATATAGGGTCAAACTCGCGACGCCGAACACTCCCTAAGGTATTCGGTCTTTGTAGTATAAACCGGGCCTAAATAGTGGCCTTTGTAAGAAGCCCCTTGTGTCCAGGTACGCGCATTGTTCTGGCGTGGCCACATGCCAAGATGCCAGCATCCTTCTCAACGGTGGATATGTATCAACAAGAGACAGTAAAAAGGTTTATGCAGGGTCTTTATCTAAAAAGAATCCTTTGAGCGGGTCCCTGCTGCATGTCTGCGCCTGTGTCTCCGTTGTGCCGTATCCTGGACGGGTGTGGCACGATGATCGTCTGTAAAAGAGAGAAGTTAAGTGAAAAAGTTGTCGTGCAAAAAGATAGTTTTTAAAGAAACCTTGTATATTTCAAGATGATAAGAAGTTGCCACATGTCTACGCGCATTGAGCCCCTTGTATTGACAAATGGGGGGTGTGACCACTTATTCCATATAAATAGCGGCGCCGGACTTGATTAGTTGTATCTAAGGTCTTGACGACCTATTGGATGCTTTCGCTTGTCCGGGCGCCTTTAGTGTTGGATTTCGGGTTCCGACAGACCCTTGAGGTTCGAACACTGGGGTGCGCGTGGAGATTTCGCCTCCTACCTACCTGCACCCCTTCGCCATGCTAGGATCTAAATTAAGGAAAGAACAACACAAGAGACACAAGGTTTATACTGGTTCGGGCCACCGTTGTGGTGTAATACCCTACTCCAGTGTGTGGCGTGGTGGATTGCCTCTTGGGCTGATGATGATGAACACTACAAGGAAGAACAGCCTCGCGAGGGTCTGTTCTTGGCTGGGGCGATGAACTGCTCGGAGGAGTTCAGTCACCTTTCTCTCTCTCTCTCTCTTTCTCCAACCGACCGACTTCCCTACTATGTGGGTGGCTGGTCCTATTTATAGAGGCCCGGGTCCTCTTCCCAAATATCGAGTGGGAAGGGAGCCAACAATGGCGGGCTAATTTGAAGGGGGATAGCAAGTATCAGCTATCCTAACAAAAGTAGTCTTCGCCTGCGCAAAGCTCTGGTGGTGACACCGTCTTGGGCTCCACGGTGACCTCCATCTCGTAGTCCTCCTGGTCTTGGTCTCGTTGCACCGAAATGGCAACCTTTGCCTGATGCCTCGGTACTCCGTGGCTGCGCTTGCCCCCTTTGCACCAAAGAGGAAAGGAGGACGCTGCGCGGGCAGGCACCCGCCTGGCGCCCTGAGTCGTCATGGCTTGCGTCACGGGCACCTCGTGAGGTACCCCGCCTTGATCTCTCCGCCTCCTCGTGAGCCAGCCGGACGAGGCCGTGCCTGAGGAAGCTCCGCGTCGTCCGCCCCGCGAGGCTTGGCCCCTCGCGAGGGTCTTGGGTTTGTGTTGGTGAAGATGGGCCGTGTTGCCCCCCCCCCCTTTGAGCCACGCCGCAGGCCGCAGGCAGGCAAGTCTGGAGACCCCCGTTCCCAGAACGCCGACAGTAGCCCCCGGGCCCAAGGCGCGCCCGGACTTGGCCGTGCAGGGAGGCGGAAGGGCAAGAGCGAAGCACCGAGGGCCCTAACAGCCTATGGCCTTGGACGCCGCGTGGCAGTTGACTAGACGTGGGCGCCTTAGCAACCGCGCGAGTTGATAAGGGAGTGGCATCTGCCTAGGCCCTGCTTCTTGCTTTCCCCAGTTGCTGCTCAGATCCCCTTTCTTGCGCCTCTCCTTCCTTCCTCCAAAATTTCCAGATCTGCTCTGACCGTGTGACCTAGGGAGCCATGGCGCCTCGTCAGCCCCCGGCCGCAGCTTGGTACTCGTCTGCCCTGGACTCGCCAAACGTGTCAGAGGTGAGCCTTGCCCGGTTGCGCCGGATGGCGACGGCATGGGGCATCGACGGGGCGAAGGTGTTCAAGGCCGGCTCCGCCACCCCTGAGGGTCAAAGGAGCACCTTCTATCCGCTCTTCGTGAGTGCCATTGTTGCTGGCCTGGTGCCTCCCTTCTTTGTGTTCTTCTTCTCTGTCCTCCGCCATTACAAGCTATAGGCCCTGCATCTTCATCCCAACTCCGTCCTTCTCCTGGCAATCTTTGCTTATTATTGCGAGGCCCACGTTGGGGTGCAGCCCTCAGTGGCCTTGCTGCGCCACTACTTCTACCTCCGGACCTCTCGCGGTCCTGCTTCCGCGTGCGCGAGCTTCATCGCGTACGGTGGCGCCATTGCCATCTCGAACTCTGGGAAGAGGATTGAGGGCTTCAGGAGCAAGTGGATCTTGGTGGATGCTGGGTGTATCCACCCTCGGCTGATCCTGCCCACAGAGCAGCCCACGAGCTCCAGCGACTGGGGTCGAGCGAAGCTCGTGGATCCCCGTGCGAAGATGGTGTTGGAGAAGATGGATGCGGATCTGAGGCCGACCGACATGGCGGCGGCGAAGCTGACCGGCGCGTCTCTGCTGAGGGAGTTCCTGGAGCACCGGCTGGCTCCGCTTCGGCAGTACTCACTTCCAATGTGGAGGCCCCGTCCGAGCCCCGCGGCCTTGGCCGACGGAGACCTGGCTGCGGTTCTCCAGTCTCTAGTCGGGGGCAATGTGGCGAGGCTGGAGGGCGCTCCCACGCCTTTGTTCCTCCGCAACGACTGGGAGCGGGTAGTGAAGTCCATGCCCGTCTTCAACGGGGATGGGCCCGTGCCCGTGGAAACTCCCGAGGAACCGGTGGACGTGCCCTCCGGCGGCTCCAGCGAAGAGGAGGAAGGAGGGGAGCGGGGAAAAGTGCCTGACTCCGAGGCGACTGACGGAGAGTCGAGGGCTCCCCTCCCCCGGCGCAGGTCCCGCGCTCTCCGCCTCTCTCCGAGCGATGACGACGAGGATGACGACAAAGACGATGACGAGCAGGACGGCGGGAGCTCGCCCCCGATCCCGCAGAAGGACAGGACCGGGCTGATCTCCCGAGGGTCTCCCCCAGCCCCGGGGCGAACCGCAGACGCACCTTCCGCCTCCAAGCTTCCCGAGGTTGACCCTTCCAGCCGGCTTTCAGGCTTCAAATTTGGCCGGAGGCCGCTTGAGCTCACTGGCGACGACCCGTAAGCATTTGATTCTTGTCTTTATCTCTTGCTCTGCTTCTGAGGCTTGACGTCCGCATCTTTTGGATAGGCTGGCACCCGCAGCAAAGAAGCCGAAGGGGGCTCCCGAGGTTCCATCCGTGGCGGCGCTTCTGCCCGTGAAGGACGGTGACCGCGATGCACAGGCTTCTCCTGCCCGGTCATCCTCGCGAGGTTTGGCTGAGCCGGCTGGGGCGAGCTTAGCCCCCACGGCCCAAGTGGCTACCGAGGTGCTCTTGCCTGCTGCCGCCACTTCAGCTGTCGGGGCGCGGCAGACTCTGCCTTAGGATGCCGCGGCTGCGCTGCCGCCTTCTCCTCCTACTCCACCGGCCGCTGTCTCTCCGACTCTTTCTGCCATTCTGGATCGTGCTGTTGCTGAGCTGGACCGACTACGTCAGGATCTTCTTGGCACCGACCCTCGCTTGGTGGCCGGGCGCTTGGAGCTGGCTTCTGGATGGGTTCGCTCTGACGCCTCGATTCGGGCGGCGCTGGTCCAGGCCTTGACGGCATGCGACGAGGAGAAGCAGGCCATCCTGGAGGCGAAGGCTACTCGTGATGCAGCCCTGGGGGAGGTGGTCGACGTCCATGGTCGCTGCAAGGCGCTAGACGACGAGCTGCAAGGCCTGCGGGATCAACTCGCGAAAGAGGTCCGCCTTCGCCAAGAGCAGGAAGAAGGCATGAAGGCTCGCGAGGCGGCCCTCGAGGGCCGGGAGGCCAAGCTCAGGAAGCGCCGCGACCGCCTAGGCGCGCTGGAGTAGGAGTTGGGGGCGAGGAAGGCCGAGCTGGACGGCAAGGCCTTGGTTCTTGCCGAGGACCGCGCGGCCTTCATGGAGTTGGAGGCGAAGGCTCGCTCCTCACTGAGGACGCTTTACGACAGCAGCCTGGAGAGCCCGCTGGCTGGCGCCGAGGACGGCCCCGCCAAGCTGCTTCCCTTCCTGGTTCACGCTCTTGAAGATGTCGCCCTTGGCCTTGGCCCCACGGCCGAGGCCGAGGCGCGTGTCCTGTCTTCTACAGCACTGACGCGGGTCCTCACCCACATCTACCTTCGCAATCCCGGTGTCGACCTCGACAGCCTGCTGGAGCCAGTGAGTGGTGAGCATGCCGCTACCGCTGCCGAGGCCATGAAGGGTCGTGCAGAGGCTCTGCTGGGGAAGTTCCGGGCCTTCAGCACCAAGCCGGAGCAAGGCACTGTCGACCCCGCTACTCCGTGAGGCGAACCCACTCCGCGCTGCTCCCCCGCCGACAAGTGACTCTATCGCGGCTCCTATCCGGCTTTCAATTCCTGCACACGTATCATGCCTCGGAGAGGCATTTAAACTTGCGTGTGGCATTGAGATGACAGTGTGGACTGTAATATTTGCTTTTGAATTCCTTGAAATTTGCGCTTTTCCTTCCTACTTGCTTATGTTCTACACCGGCAGAGCCCGGCCCCACGCGTACCTCACCCAGCAATAGTCCCGACCAGAAACTAGGACGGGACCAAGGAGTGAGGGGCTATGTGACAAGTTAGGCTCCTGAGTCGCGATGCTCAGGAGTCCCCCTTGGCGCATGAACAGCAAGTAGGGAGGTGTGATGTGGGTGGATCTACCATTCTAAATCTTAGGTAACAATGTAACAATGTTTTGCATCTTTTATTTCAATAAAAGTGGCATTGATGGCCTTCACTATGCCTATTTTACGAGTCTACATGTTGCTGTTTGAAAACAGAAAGTTTACCACTATTGCAAAAACTCCCTAGAAAATTCAGAATGTGATAAAATGTTGAAACCTTTTGCATAATAAGATGTGATAAATTTACTACAGTGAGAATTTTCTTTCATAATTTTGGAGCTAGGGAAGTATGGATCTTGCTACATTCTTCACAAACTGTCTTGTTTAGGCAGATTGCTGTTATATTTGCATTGTTTGCATATGTTTGCTTGTTTAATGATTCTATTTGAGGATAGGACTATTAAATATGCAGAGGCATTTAGTATGCAATGTTGATTAATAATTTTAGTGATTTGCGACATAAGAGTATGATAAGGTTTTTGCATTGGTTTATACTAACTTATCTCACGAGTCCTTGTTGAGTTTTGTGTGGATGAAGCTTTTGAGATTTAGGGAGACTGTGATATGAGAGGAATTAAGGAGACACAAAAGCTTAAGCTTGGGGATTCCCAAGGCATCCCAAGATAATATTTCAAGAAGTCTCAAGCGTCTAAGCTTGCACTACAAAAAAAAGACACATCCGTGACATTTTGGGCCGAACGATTTTTTTCTGTCATACATATGACACTTCTATGACGATAATTGTGACAAACCCCGGTATCATCATAGATGTGGTGGGCTCCTACTTCTATGACAAAAAATCATGACAGAAAATGGGCTTTTCGTCCTGGCGGGCCGGAGACGCAGCTGCATGACATTCTTTGGGCCGTCCATGACGGAAAAAACCATGGTAGAAGCGAGGGGGAGGAAAATTTCGGGGAGTTCCTGGTTACGGTGGGAGGCCTGGGGCCAAGCGGTGCGCGTTTCTCTCATACACGTACGCGCGTGTGTGCGAGGCGTTGGCTCTAACTGAACCCGAGCGAGGCGTTGGGCTCTAACTGAACCCGAGCGATTACACTGCAGGCTACGCGTTACTGAACCCGAGCGATCGATCGATGGCTGTTAACTGAACCCGATCGAGTGATTCCTTTGCTACTGCTGCTAACTGAAGCCGATCAATGCTGCCTCTAGATGAACAGTGAGCGTTGCGGGGGGAGGGGGGTTGGATGAACAGTTCCCGGTGGGGGTGGATGAACATGACCCCGTGGTGTTGCATCTGGATGAACAAGACCCCGATCGATCGAGCCGGTTGGGGCTGGATGAACAGGACCCCGTGGAGGGCTGGATGAACAGGACCACCCCGTGGAGGGCAGGATGAACAGTAGACGGTGGAGGGCAGGATGAACAGTAGCCCGTGGAGGGGTGGTTGAACAGGAGCCCGTGGAGAGGGCTGGTTGAACAGTAGCCGGTGGAGTAGCACGGTGGAGGCTGGATGAACAGGAGCCCGTGGATGAACAGTCACAGGTGGAGGCTGGAGGAGGTCGACGGTGGATGAACAGTAGCTCGTGGAGGCTGGAGGGGGTCGACGGTGGAGATGAACAGTATCCCGTGGAGTCCCGTTTTGCGGTACGCCACACCCCTCCCGATGAACAGGATCCCCGTTTCGACCGTAGCGCTCCAACACAAGTTTGTTTCATACGTTTTGCGGTATGCCACACCCCTCCCGATCAACAGGACCCCTTTTTCGACCGTATGAGGTCTGTTTCCTCCGTTTTGCGGTACGCCAAACCCCTCCCGATGAACAGGATCCCGTTTCGAATGTGGCCGATCAAACACAAGGCCGTTTCCTTTGTTCTGCGGTACGCCAGGCCTCATTTCCATCGCCTGTTCCGTCCAAGCCCTCCCGATGAACACGATGCATTCCGTTGCCTCCCCATGAACACGACGCATTCCGTTGCCTCCCCATGAACACGACGACGACGCTGTTTCTCCGTTCCGACCCAGCCATGTTCACGAGCCCTGGCCGTACGTATGCGCGAGTAGGCGTTCGAGACCCTGCCCGTATGTACACATATGTGGCCGTATTTTCTTTCTTGCACCCTGGCCGCCTCTACTATGACACGTGCGCGCCTCTACATCGACCAGTATATATGTACGTACACGTTCGCGACCAGAATGACAACGCTGCGTATGCTTCGACCAGGTGGGTCCCAACTGTCAGGCACTTCCTTGCATGCGAAGATGTAGCTGGTGGGTCCCAGCAGTCAGGGGGCGAAATATGGTGGCCCACCCGGTGGGTCCCCGCTGTCAGGTGGAGGAATAATTATTTTGCACATAATAAGGAGGCACTTCCTTGCTGCGGCCGTGGACCTAGCTGTCAGCCTCTCCACGTACAGTCCACGTCCGATGGAAGCCGTTCCTTGACCATGTTGACCACGCCGCGACGAGATCACCAGGGCGGTGGACGACGGCGAGGCCTAGGAAGGGGACGACGCGTAGCCGGGGAAGACGCGGCAGTGGATGCCCACGCGTAGAGGAGTACGAGGGCACTGGTTCGCTGCGGTGTGAGGCTGCCGTCGCCGCAGAGTAACAGGGGTGTGGGTGAGTAGAGGGATGGCCTGGCCAGTGGTGGGAGTAGTAGGGTGCGGTGAGGCCTCCGCCGCATCGCAGCCAGCCACGGGAGGCAGGAGCACGAGGCACGACCGGCGCTGGTTTGGGCGGCTGGAGCAAGAAGACCAGAGGTTGAAGAAGCACTACGGCCGTTGGATGGACATCGTATGGTCACTGGAGCTAGAATCGTGCATATTGACTAAGTTGACAAAGCCCTCCGTCCCCGTCAACTTAGGAGGCCCACAAGTCAGCCTGCCACTGTACTGGGTCCCAGCTAATAGGGGGAGTATTCATTTTTTTGTGCGTAATAAGGAGGCACTTCCTTGCGTGCGAAGATATAGCTGGTGGGTCCGAGCTATTAGCGGCGGTAACGTTTTTTTTGCGAAATACAGAGGCCCACGGTGGGTCCCTGATGTCAGGTGGAGGAATCATTATTTTACGTGTAATAAGGAGGCATTTCCTTGCGTGCGGCTGTGGACCCAGCTATCGGCCTCTCCACGTATAGTCCACTTCAGATGCATGTCGGTCGTTGACCACGTTGACCAGGCCGCGTCGAGAGCACCAGGGCGGTGGACGACGGTGAGGCCTAGGAAGGGAACGACACGGAGGCAGGGAAGACTCGGCAGTTGTTTCCCACACTGAGGGGAGTACGACTGTATGAGGGTTTACTAGTTTGTCTGTCGTCGCCGGAGAATAACAACAGGTGTGGGTGAGTAGAGGGATGGCTAGGCCAGCGATGGGAGTACGATGGGGCGGTGAGGCCTGCGTGGCAGCACAGCTGGCCGCGGGGAGGAGGGAGCAGGCAGTCCCGCCGGCGCTTGTTTGAGCGGCTGGAGCAGGAAGAGCAGAGATTGAAGAAGCACGACGGCCGTTGGATGGACATCCAACAGTCACTGCTTGTGCGTCAACCTTTTTTTAGGAAAGCCTCAAATCTGTGGAAAACAGCATACAGCCCATCTGCCATTATTTCTAATAATTTTCAGCCCATTTGCTAATTCTTAAGGTTTTTTTGGAGCCCATATTCTTTTTGTTAGCATTACAGCCCAAATTGTGGCCACGGTTAAAAAATTATACGAAATTTTGCATATTTCGGTGCGGTCCGAACTGTTTTTAATCCCGAAATTTCGACTCACATTCAAACTGATTTTAAAAATAAATGTATATCAATATAAAATCCAACAAATTCTCCACACATAAAAATTAATGTAATTTAAAATCTTGAAATGAAAAAATATATTTGAAACTAATTGCCGGTTTGATGTGTTTTAAAAGTGTACAACCCATTTCTCATTACTGATGGGCCATTTTCTTGGCCAGCCGACTGAAAGCTCTCCTCGTCTTGAAAGATTTGCTGCCCAACAGGCCTGACAAAGCGACTTACTTTGCAAATCACAAAAAAACTAGGCTGTGGCCGTGGACCCATCTGTCAGCCTCTCCACGTACAGTACTCTTCCGATGGAAGTCGTTCACCATGTTGACCACGCCGCGCGGAGAGCACCACAGCGGTGGATGACGACGAGGCCTAGGAAGGGGACGACGGGGAGTCCGGGAAGACGCGGCAGTGGAAGCCCGTGCGGAGAGAAGTACGAGGGTTCACTGGTTCGGATGCGGTGTGAGGCTATCTTCGCCGCAGGGCCTGGCCAGCAGTGGGAATAGGGGCGGTGAGGCCTCCGCGGCAGCACAGCCGGCCACGGGAGGCAGGAGCATGCGGCACAACCGGCGCTGCTTTGGCGGCTGGAGCAAGAAGACCAGAGGTTGAAGAAGCACTACGGCCGTTGGACGGACATCGTACGGTCACTGGAGCTAGAATCGTTCATATTGACTAAGTTGAGAAAGCCCTCTGTCCCCGTCAACTTTGTTGGCCCACAAGTCATCCTCCCACTATGGTGGGTCCCAGCTAGCAGGGGGTATTCATTTTTTATGCGTAATAAGGAGGTGGTTCCTTGCGTGCGAAGATATAGCTGGTGGGTCTGACATGTCAGTGGGGGGAACATTTTTTCGCGAAATACAGAGGCCCTTCCGGTGGGTCCCAGCTGTCAGGTGGAGGAATCATTATTTTGCGCGTACAGTCCACGACCGATGGATGTCATTCGTTGACCAAGTTGACCAGGCCGCGCCGAGAGCACCATGGCGGTGGACGACGGCGAGGCCTAGGAAGGGAACGACACGGAGCCGGGGAAGACTCGGCAATGGTTTCCCATGCGGTGGGGCGTACGAGGGTTTACTGGTCCGGGTGCCGTCGCTGGAAAATAACAGGAGGTGTGGGTGAGTAGAGGAATGGCCTGGCCAGCAATGAAGTAGGGTGGGGCGGTGCGGCCTGTGCGGCAGCACAGCCGGCCACGGGAGGCGGGAGCAGGCAGTCCCACCGGAGCTGGTTTGGGCGGCTGGAGCAAGAAGATCAGATATTGAAGAAGCAGCACGGCCGTTGGATTAACATCCAACGGTCACTGCTGCTAGAATCGTTTGTGGACTAAGTTGACAAAGCCAAAGTACACGTCAACCTAGTAGACCCACAAGTCAGCCTCCAAATCTGTCCCAAACAGCATACAGCCCGAAATTTCTAGCCAGATTCAAATTAATTTTAAATCTAAATATACCTTAATTTAAATTCAATGAAATTTTACCCGCACAAAAACAATGAAATTTAAAATATCAAAATCCGAAAGAAAACAGTATTTTGGAACTAATTGTCTGTTTGCTGTATTTTTTCATTTTACAGCCCATTTATTATTACTTATAGCCCATTTCTTATTACTTATAGCCCATTTTCTGGGCAAAATGCATCCCTCCTCGTCTTGAAAGATTTCCGGCCTAGCAGGGCGTAGAAAAGCAAGTAGGCCTACGTTGGTTATTCTGCAAAAAACAAAATAGCTGGCTAGCAATTTTCAGAAAGGAAAAAAACAAACTGGGCTGGCCATGTGCTAAACATATGAAATAAAAGCCTGGGCTAGACGGGCCACGGGTCCCGCACAACCCAGTTGATACCCTTCTCCATCCCAAAAAACAAAATTACTGCGCGCGCTGCTGGGTCCCTACTGTCATCCTCACCATGTACAGTCATCTCCTTATTCCTCTTGGTTGTTGACCATGTTGACAACACCGGAGGGCGGCGCCACGGCGAGCGAACCAAGGCGGAGGACGATGGTGAGGCCTCGGATGGGAACAAACAGGAGCCGGGTCAGATCACAGCCAGCCATGGGAGGCGGGAGCAGGCGGACCTGCCGGTGCTGGTTTGGCTTTGGCGGCTCGAGGAAGAAGAGACTGAAGAAACGCGACAGACGTTGAATGTCAATCCAACGGTCAAGGTTGGCACAATCGTTTGTTGACTAAGCGGACACCAAGTAGCATACTTTTTTATATATAGGAAGAAAACTGCGAGGAAAATGCGTTCGTCTGCCGTCCTCCTCACAGGGAACGTTCGCCACATAAGTGACTAGCACCCTTGGTTTTCAACCGAGAGGTCTTGGGTTCGAGTCCCAGGAACTCTCAATTTTGTCCTCCTTCCTTCCTCGCAAAAAAGGGAAAGAAAATCAAAGACTTGGGAAGGCGTACAGAACAAGCTAGTGTACCAGTAATGAGATGTTGCTGAGTTTTAGAAAAAAGAAAGACGTGCTCCTGTAGCTGGTTCGAATCCAAACCTAGACTATGACTATATATGGTGCTATGCTACTCTGCAAGTAATGAAACTGACATATCCAACGTTCGCTTCTCCTCTTCTCTACTTACTCTGCCTAGCATCAGAAGCTCTGGCCGCAGCAACCATGTCCGCTGGCTGCTCGTCCACCTGCTCTTCAGCAGGCAACAACTAGATATGCGCCAAGTCGCAACCCGTACCATCGCCTGTGGGTCTCATCACACCCTCGCCGGCACGCGCACCGCAGCCGATTGCTCATCGCAACCCGCTGCCGTTGGTGTGGTGCCACTGCTGCAAATCACGCAGAGTCATCCGTCGCGTCTCAACCACAATCCGCAACCCTGGCCGAGTCTTCTACAAATGCCCGAATCATGGGGTAATAATATGTTTAAGTGTTGTTCTGCTGCTTTCAGTTGCTGATTTTTTAATAGTTTGGTTGATGATCTACCAATTTGATTCGTGCAGAAAAGGGAAGATTCGTGTGATTTGTATTTCTGGGAAGTTGCTGATGTGGGGGAATGCAACTACGCTGATTATTTGGTTAGCCGAGGAATCCCAATACCAGCAGGTTGGGGTGTTGGACAAGTAACTGAAGGAACGACAGAAGAGGAAGATGCAGAGCAGAAGCTTAAAGATGCAGTTCCTCTGATCATGGCCAAGCAACAGCTGCTGAACGGCCTTGACAGCAATGAGGAGATGAAAGAGCTTGTGAAGATAATGGGCAAAATCGATGTGCTCTGTAGGATGATTGTCTCTTTATTTGCAGTGTATGTAGCACTCGTGATGTATTCAGTGGCTACGACATGAGCACTTTGCTGAAACTAGTAATGAATGAAACCTGTGTAGCAGGCTGGGCGTAGTGTTGTGAACATCTAATGATTTCTATTAACGGAAATCAGGGGGTATCCCCTTTTGCTCATATAAATAAATAAATAGCAGAGGCCCTGTCGGGTCAGCTTTGTTCTCATTCGAAGACGTCGAGCAAATTGCAGTCCAACAGCAAACTATGTCATCAAATTCAAGTTTCACAGCCAAATATGAGTACAACTAAACAACAATGTCATCATGTTTTAGTTGTCATACAATCACCAAACACAAATCAGCATACATAACAAGTGATGTTCTCACAGCAAAATACTAAACAACATGTTCATCAGGTTTCAGTTGTCATAGCAAACACAATTTCACATAGTAGATAAAAAACGTCTTCTGACAGGCAAATACGACAAAAGCAATGTAATCATCATCCGCAGCAGCAGCGTCAACATCTTCGCCATGTGTATCAGTCTGAATCGTAATTCCCCACGGTGTCATCTTCTTCTTCGTCCTCAACGTCCTCGAACGTTGGCTTCTTCTTGATCAACTCTTGTATGTCCACAGCACGACAGGCAATCTTTTCGCCGGCGTCATTGACGTGATGGTTCTCAAAGATATTAGGAACATCTGTGTTATCTTGTACATCAGGAGCAGTGTAAGCATCATCTTGTTGTGCAACTTCATTAAACGAATTCCTCTGCTCAAACCTTTGCAATACTCTCCAGTCATCGCTACGTGCAAATGTGTCTTCCAAGAAAAATATCTGTGTTGCTTGATTTGCCAAAATAAAAGGCTCGTTGGTCTGGTACGCCGCCTTGACATTGATGGATTTGAAATAATCATCAGCTCTGGGTTTTGCGATCCTGGAAAACAGGTTATACCAACGACAGCACAACAGAACCACACACCGATGATCCTCGAAACTGGAGATATACTGCAACTGAATAATGTCTGTTATGTTAGCATACATTTCAGTTGTCTCTTTGTCATACGTATCCGTGCTCATGATGGCACTGTTTTGTGTCTTCCTGCCTTCGTCTCGTGCAAGGGTGTTGTAGCGCACATCTCCAACAACGCAAGATTCATAATGTCTTACCCGAGTATCAGGACCCATTGCTAGTGAGTAAAGGGCATCATCAACTGCCTGCCCATCCTCCCGCATCTTCTTAACCTATGGTTAGAAAATAGACAAGCTGATCATCTTATGTACTCAATATATTAAAAAAACTGACAGTGCACTTCAAAAGCTTACATGGTTCTTGAACCATTTCGCAAATCCTGCCATAAACAGTTTGTCAATGTTTCTTGGATTTTGCGGCAGTAACTCCTCTTTGTAGATGCTGCACAACATAGTGATCGCGTCAAACATCTAAATATATAAGAATGTGCTGCAAGTTTAGTAGATTACGATGTGGGATATCGCTTTGCACTTACGTCGACCAATAAATAATTGATATAAGGTAGTATCTCAGGACAGTTATCCAACACATACCAAACCATTCTGTCCAAATCTTTAGGTTTGTCCTCTTGTCGACTCTTCCCTATAACTCGAACAGAATAATCGAAAACATTGAGCCCGGGATTGTCTTCACCCACCTCTTTGCTAAGCTGATCAGCTGTTTCAATGTATTTTGAGCAGAATGTCAACGCTTCTGTAGCAATGTAGGCCTCTACAATGGAACCCTCGGGTCTAGCTCTGTTCCTAACATAGCCCTTGAAAGTGCCTAGCCGCCTTTCAATAGGGTACATCCAGCCATACTGTACTGGACCTCTAAGTAGTGCCTCATCAGGTAGATGAACAGCCAAATGCACCATCACATCAAAGAAGGCTGGAGGATATATCTTCTCAAGGTCGCATAGGATAGTTGGTATCTTGTCTCTAAGACGCTCCAAAGCATCTATCCTGATATTCCTACTGCAGAGTTCCCTGAAGAATTGTCCCAACTCTGCAACTGCTCTGTATAAGTCAGGGCGGCCCAATCCTCTAAGGATAACAGGTAAAACCCTTTGAAGTAGGACGTGGCAGTCATGAGTTTTCAACCCTTGTACCTTGTTTCCATCTGCACTGACTCTCCTTTCAGGGTTGGAAGCAAATCCATGTGGGAATCTCACACGTGACAGGACCTCGCAGAATTCTTTTCTTTTTACCTTGTCCAAGACGTACACAGCTGGTGCCATATCCCGTGGTTTACCTTCATCTTGCACCTGCAAATCCTTTCTGATACCCAGGTGTGTCAAATCAATCCTAGATTTTAAGGTATCTTTCGTCTTGCCTTCAATATTAAGAAGTGTGCCGATAATGCTGTCACATATATTTTTCTCGATGTGCATCACATCAAGATTATGCCTCAGATCCAAATCTTTCCAATACTCCAAGTCCCACAAAGTGGACCTGCGGGTAAACAATAATCTCTCTTCTACCCTGCCACGCTTCCTTTTCCCGCTACCATTACCAGGATGGTTTCCTGGTGTAATATGCCTGACCTTCTCTAATTCCACTTGCAACTCATCGGCGGTGAGCCTCTTTGGCGCATCACGGTTTTCATGCTTTGCATTGAACACATGTCTTCGGTATTTTCTAGGATGCGGCTTGTCCTTGGCAAGGAAACGGCGGTGTCCAATGTAACAGATCTTGCTAAGTATTGCGTATGACAGCGGATTCCTGTCACAGCGAACACATGCATTGTAACCATGTGTCGTTCGCCCTGACATAGTGCCCAAAGCCGGATAATCATGGATGCACCAAATTATAACAGCACGCAGAAAGAAATCAGCTGGTGGGCTGCTATATAGGTCTCGAGTGAGAACACCCTTCCATAGCTGTTGAAGTTCCTCCACAAGAGGCTCCATGAACAAATCAAAATCCTTTCCAGGACTTTTTGGACCTGGGATGAGCAAGGCCATCATGTAGTTTGATTCTTTGGTGCAGACATTTGGAGGCATGTTGTAAGGGATAACAAGCACTGGCCACATGCTATATGTGGCGCTCTGGTGGCCAAATGGGTTAAATCCATCTGAAGCTAAGCCAAGTCTAATGTTTCTCGGGTCAGCAGCAAACTCTTTGTGTTTATCATTGAAGCTTTTCCACTCACTACCATGAGATGGATGGCTCATTACATTCTGATCTCTGTACTCCTGGTTCCTAGAATGCCACAGTACATCCTCTCTTGTTTCAGCATCATGAAACAACCTCTGCAATCTTGGTGTAATTGGAAAATGTCTCAGAACATTATGAGGAATCCTCTTCACAGCATCGCCATCTTTCCATCTTGATGATTTGCATTTCGGGCATTCACTTAAGTTGGCATAATCCTTCCGGAACAGAACACAATTATTCTTACAAACATGGATCATATCATATCCAATTCCAACTGCACGAAGGAAATTCTTCATTTTACTGTAGGTGTGTGGCAGCTCAGACGCATCTGGGAAAGATTCGCGGAAAGCAGCCAACATCGCATCGAATGATTTGTTGGTCATCCGCTCAGATGTCTTCACCTGAAGAAAGGTGACCATAGCTGAGAATACTGACAGCTTATTTCCTGGGGTGACAGCAACGTTGCATTGTTCCAACATGCGGGCCCACCGTTTTTCTTCTGCAGGTGAAAGTTCACGGAATGCACGAGCATTTCGTAGCATTGTTTCAATGTTGGTCAAACTCACTGGCTCCGCCACCACCACCTCCTCCTCCTCTTCCACCTGAGCATCAGGCAGATCAAGATGGTGATCTGCTGCTTCCACGTAGTCAATAACATTGACGTTCACAGCTTCACCATGATGAACCCACCTAGTATATGTGACCGACATCCCATACAAGTGTAGATGATTTTGCACAGTTGACTGGGGTCTTGTAACTGAATTCATACAACTGCTACACGGGCAGAGCACATCTGATTTCGGACCACCGTACTCAGCTCTGATAAAGTTCATGAAGTTTTCAACCCCCTCGACATATGCAGCGGAGAATCTTCGAGCAGAAGTTATCCAAGTCCTGTCCATCTGTTAGACATACAAATTAGTTCTTCTACTAGATATTACAGGAAAAACATATATGCTTTTTTATGAAGTCCAGAAAAAAATACCTAGGTCGATGTCTAAAGCTATGGCAAGATATTTGGACGAGCAGATCTAAGTAACGAAATATATGTAAAGCTAATTCAGCAAACAGATTTGAGTGCCAAATTATGGCAGGCTGTTTCAGCAGTCAATGAGGCCGAGCACACAGCCATCGAACTATCGAAGGCCATCGCAGCAACAAAGATCGAGTATAAAACGGTGTAGAGCTATTTCAGCTAACAGATTGGCTACTAGACCATGGCAATCTACGTCACAATAAATATATGGCAGGATATTTTAGCAACTAATCGGCCTTGGCATGCCATCTCAGCTAAGCAGATTGAGTGCAGAACAGGGCAAGGAAGCTTCTTAAGCAGAGCATATTGACAGTAAACTACTTCGGCAAACAGTGAGATTAACAGCGTCTATCAGCTAACATTCAGCGCTACACCGACATGAACGGGGCCTCAGTCTAGAATGCGCGTACCGTGGGAGAAGCTGACCGCCGTGCGTCTCCACACGAACGTCGCCAGCGGTGGCGGCGCTGACGGCCGTGCGCCTCCACAAGAACGTAGCCAGAGGTGGCGGCGCGGCTAGAGGACTGCAGTCTACGAGAGCGTACTGTGGGAGCGAGAGGATCGCCGAACCGCGGCGCCGACGTATCGGCGCGGCGGGGAGGGCGGCTTTGGCGGAGCGAATGGAGTGGAGGGGGACAGGGGGAGGGGGGTTTGGGGAATATTATTGGCTAGTTGGCCGAAGGGCGGTTGAATCGGATTTGGGGGGAATTTTTGGGTGTGGGGGGGGGGATTTTCGCGCGGTGGGCGGGGGGAGTTTGGCGCATGGTCGGTTTCTCCAAGTGCAGTCCCACGTGTCAGTGAAGAGGCAAGCCGAAGCGCGTTCCGTTTGCGTGAGCCGTGTGCAGGACCGAACGTGTGTGGGGTGCAATGCGACCGCGACAGGAGTGCTGTGAGTGTACCACATTTTTTCCTTTTAAACTAGGTGCTTCGCCCCCTCAAAAAAATCTGTTGCTTCACGCGATCCATCGATACTACTACTAGTAATCCGGTAATCCCGACTAAAACGGCGCGGCCGGGTCTTTTCCCGCGCGATATGCTGGGAGGTTGGCTTAGTTGGGTTTTTTAGGACGAGTAATGCTACACCTACGTAATCCCAGTTACGTAATTAACGTAATGTGAAACGTGTGAGCTGTTGATTGTAGATTGGGGGAGGGAGGGGCCCACCACCATGAAAATCAGGGGAGGAGAGAGAGAGGCAATTTACGTTAACCCTTTCGTAGGTTCCCGTAGATGTAGAAAGATGTGTCCGATCCTGCAATATAGGCCGTCCGATCTATATCTAACGGATAGGAAGGAAACTATGAAAATTTACCCGCACTCCTCTCCACATTTGCAGATAAGGCTTTCCCTCGTTCATCCTTTTCTCCCACAAGATCTTGATCTTCCGTGCAACGCACGGGCATCTTGCTAGTACTCCTACAATATGTATATTATTGTGAAAGTTCATATACACCGGCCGAGATTAATGCAAACACGGCAGATTTTCATTACATTTCGAACTTTTATAGGACAAAAAAATAAAAGAAACCCGACCCTAAACCTATTCTACGGCGGCGACCGACGTCCTCCATCTGTGATCTCCATGTACGGGGGCGGGGTTCAAGACCCGTGAAGTGAAGGTGCGGTCTCCGGCGAGGAAAAGTAGAACACGGGAGACGGACCGGCCAGTTGGCACACCATGCCCTGCCGCCTCCCATGCCCTACTCATCCTCGGAGGAGTCCCCGACCTCGGCGGTGCCGGACGTTGGACGGCGGCAAGTAGGACGCGTGGCTGACGGTGCTCCCGTCGTCGGCCGCCAGCGTGGCCACCGCTTGTGCGGCGACTTGAGCGAGGGCGGCGACCTCGAGCTCCATCCCCGAAGACAAGCTCTCCCGCAGAGCGTTCGCGCTTGCGGTCATGGCGGATGTGGTTCCAGGTAGGAGGACGATGCGCTATGGTGTGGAGGTTAGCTGGGCGTTGCCGCTTTAAGTAGCGCATTCCGGTGAGGCCAAGCGTCCGGGTGCGTCATTAAGTCGCCGGAGTTGGTTCCGCGGGCACCGAGCCTCTTAATGACGACATACGAACGGACGGCATGAATGCGGGCAGCTGGCGCCGGCTGGGAACGCACCGCGCGACGGCGCGAGGGACGAGGGTTTTGGTGTGCCAGGGTAGTCAGCTGCGGTCGTGGCAACGTTGGAGATGCCCTTTGCTCACATGCGATCCCCGCATGTCATTGAAAAAGCAAGACGACCCGGCATGGTCTCAGGTCCAGAGGATGCAGTTGGCCGCGCTACACCACTCCGCGGACGCGTCGCGGCGCCCCGTGCATCCTCGACGAGCCGGGTGTTGGGGTGTGTTTGGATTGTGGCCAAAGTGCACCTTGCCAAAATTTTGGTCATGACCAAAAGATTGGTCTTTGTTTGGATGGTTGCCATTTTTTGGCATGCCAATGAACTCTAGCCAACTCTAGTTCATTTTTCTTGCCAATGTCGGCCAAATCATGGGCAACCAATACCTCAACCAAAATTTTGGTCATGACCCAAAGATTGGTCTTTGTTTGGATGGTTGCCATTTCTTTGGCATGCCAATGAACTCTAGCCAACTCAAGTTCATTTTTCTTGCCAATGTCGGCCAAATCATGGGCAACCAATACCTCAACCAAAATTTTGGCTACCCAATGCTTTGATGGGGCAACCTTGGGCACAAACCAAACATACCGTTGGTCGTGCCACAGCACTAACGCCACCCTCGGCAAACTGAAACCGACCGTGTCTAGCGACGATATGAGCGTGTCGCTCACCGCGGTCGCCGTGTCCAGAGGCGGTGCTGGAGCTGCGCCCCGTTGTTGGCCCCAACGACCCACATGAACGGTTGTCGGTGGCGAGGAGGTCGTGGGCCAGCTCCTCCATTGGACTAGTCTGCGCTACGTCGTCCCGACGGGTGTGCCCCACATGTCTGTTTCCCTGTTTTCCCGGCCATATTCGAGCGTCAGTGCTCCGCGTTGCGCATTAGGCCTTTCACTATGTAGGCCAAGCGAGACAACTTATTGTTTATTTGAGCCGTTCAAGTATAATCATGTGGCGTTTGCTTATTTCTCATTCCTCTCCAACCCTCTTCTCCATCGATCATGTCGCCCTCCAGTCGAGTCCATCCTCCCGCATGCCTCATTTGAACATTCCGCCGAGTATCATTCGCATGTACCCACCCTAGTCCTCTTTCAATAGATCTCCGGACCCCGAGATGAAATCGAGAGGGAACGAGTGGGGGCACGTGATACCTAAGGCGGATTCAAAATTTTGAACCGGTGATCATAGCATCCGCAAATCATATATAAAGGGTATTCAATGTTCGTTTCGTTTTTGAACGTACAATATACTCCCTCCTATCCTTTCTAGTTTACATATAAGTTTTATGTGTAGTCAAAGTATATCTACTTTGATCAAAAAGGTATCAACATTCAACAACGCCCAATCAATATTGTTAGATTCGTACGTACTCCTAGATTTGTACTCGAGATGGTTTCCAATTTGACTATTGACAAGATTAATAGTACATGAGATGTATAATGTGAAAATTATATCATTGGAAACTCCTTTCACATACGAATTTGACCGTATGCTTTGTGTAAGTTGCATGTCATATATTATTACTCTAACATTTGGTCAAAGTTAGCCTCGAAAAACGCATTAGACCCTGTATGCTTTGTGTAAGTTGCATGTCATATATTATTACTCTAACATTTGTGTAAGTTGCATGTCATATATTATTACTCTAACATTTGGTCAAAGTAGTATAGTGGAAGTGGATCCTCTGACGTAGGTATCCCTGCCTTACCCTCCCTTTCGGTCACTTACTGGCGGACCCCATGCTTGCTAGGCCCCGCATGTCAGTTACTCAATGGGTTCGGCCACGTCAGGGGATCCTCATCCGTAGTATACTCCCTCTGTTTTTATTTACTCCGCATAAAACGGAGGGAGTGGTGGTATAATAAATGACGCGGGCGGGGGAGGGGGAGGGACGTCGGTTTGCTCTCAACTGCGGTCCCACAAGCGAGCGAAAACGCAAGACGAAGCGCGTTCCATTCGGTGAGCGACGTGGAGGGTCCAGCGTGCCGGGCTGCAACGCGAACGCGACAAGAGCGATGTACAGTCAAAACCGATTGACCGGTCGTCACCGGAACCACTATTCACACCAGAACCTTCGCTGCTCGGCCTACGCCAGCCACTGCCCTAAAACCACACCAAATCTCCAGCCCATTCCCCCACCTTTCGATCCCCTAGCCCGCATCAAGCGTCCCCTAGTTCGCCGGAAAGCCATGGTGCGCCGCAAGATCACTTACTACAAGATGCTGACGCCGGAGCGCCGCGCAGAAATCGCGGCGGCGGTCGGCGCCACAGACCTCCGTTCCCAAGCTCGCTTTGCGGCGGGCCAATCCCCGAGTTCTCTGGAGCCAAGCTACGAGGAGGAGGAAGCCGATCCAATGTTCATGGCGGAGGTCGCGGCGCAGAAGGCCCCCGATGGGTATGAGACGATGGACGTCGACTTCGTGCCGGCGTCCGAGTCCCCCATGGTGCAGGCGGACCAGCGGTTCAACATGGCGATACTAAAGGAGGACCGGGAGGCAGAGGCTCAACTCGACGCGGAGCGCGCGCATGCCGCTGCCATCGAGGCTCTCCTGCAGGCGGAACCGGATGTCGTGGATGTGAACCGGGCGGCGGAGGCTCAACTTGAGGCGGAGCGCGCGGATGCCGCTGCCATCGAGGCCCTCCTGCAGGCGGAACCGGACGTCCTGGACTTGAACCGGGCGGCAGAGGCTCGACTCGACGCAGAGCGCGCGGATGCCGCTCTCATCGACGCCCTCCTGCAGGCGGAACCGGACGTCCTGGACTTGAACCGGGCGGCGGAGGCTCGACTCGACGCGGAGCGCGCGGATGCCGCTGCCATCGAGGCCCTCCTGCAGGCGGAACCGGACGTCCTCGACTTGAACCGGGCTGTGCTCTCGTCCGTGCAGAGCGCCCGCACGCTCCGCTTGAACGAGTAGCTGGAGGCCGAGGACAACCACGGTGCGGAGACACACGTCGGCAGCGACGGCTGGTTCGCGCCGGCAGCCAAAGACGACGAGGTCGTCTCTTTCCGCGAGCAGTGATAGTTTTTCTTTATGTTGTTGTTTTTATGGATCTTTTGCTGTGTAAAAACATATATTTGTTATGCAAGTCGCCTGACTTGGGTCAGTCTACCATTTCAGGCGGTTGGATGAATATCCTACGTCTCCTAACCCTTCTTTCCTTCTTCCTCACCTCTTCTTCTTCCCCAACAGACCACCGCACGGGCCGTACGGATACTCCCCAACATGCGGTTGGATAAACATACTCTATGAACGAAAATTATGTGTCAGCGATAGGATGGCTGAGTTTGGTGTGTTCACATGCGACAACACGTGTCAGTGAGGGTGCGTTCCCTTGGTTGGGTTTGCGGCGTGCAGGAGCGACTGTGTGAGGGTGCGGTGCGACCGCGGCGTGCAGGAGCGACCGTGTGAGGGTGCGGTGCGACCGCGATAGCCGTGCGCAAGTGTACCTCCTTCTCATTTTGAAAACTTTAGGCAAGCTTGGCAAAAATGTGTGGCGAAGTTTGGCAATGCAAGGCCTAGACCCAAACAGGATAAGTACGTACGTACTAGGAGTACTAGTGTTAAAAAAGAAAGGCTGGGTTTTCCTTCGCGGGATTTAATCGATACAAATCCTCGTTTCACGTGTCAATTAATGCGTATTTTTTCTCCAAAGACCAAAGAGCTAACCATCTCACTCCTCATCGCTTGATTAATGCAGCGCCATGCAAACCAACCTTCTCACTTCCGCATGCATGCAGGGGATATTAATGTCCTTGGTTGCTAACCCCATCAATTTTGCCTCGATTAGTGTTAGTGGCCCTTTGCAAATTGTAATTTTGATATACTGGCCTTGTGTACAAAAAATGGAGGTAGTAACTATATTTGACTTCCTTCCCCATTGCGGTGACGTCGACGATATTTTTTTTGGTGGTTTGGCGAAGTGCGTTCGACGGAGAACACCATTGAGGGAGACCACGCGCAAGTGCCGCCTGCAAGCCGAGACAACCGCCTTATTTGCATCCAGGAAGTCCTTTACTAGTACTACTAGGAGTAACTAATGCGGTGAGATGGCTTCTCGAAGAAGACGATGGAGAAGCGGAGTCAGCGAAGAGTGAAATGATGGTTGCTTCGTCCGTGCTTTTGTGATTTGACGCCTCACTGCTTTGTGATTTGTGATAGAAGGGACAGGGGAGTAGACTCTGTGCTCTATACTGTACTACATGCGTCCAAGCATGGGAGAAAGAGGAGAGACGTTGCATTTTTCTATTCCTTCAATCAATCAATCAGGGAGCTTCGGTTCCATCTTTTTGGCTTTGGCAACACCGTCCACAATGGTTCCCACGATGCCAAAAGCTATTTTCACATTTGGCTACACATTGTGGATGCCCTTAACCGTACCACTTGGTTTTGCTCCTGTGTGCTATCTATACAAATCTCAATTATATTGATCTAAAAAATTATAGAATCGAGATTAGTAAAAAGGAGGTGATTTTGCCGCGCGGATGGCGGGGGAGGTTTCTTATTTGAGCAATGCTACATCCACGTAATGGTTTACGTAAAGTTACGAACTGATGTGATGTGGGACTATTTGATTGGATTAAAGGAGAGGATTAGGCCCACCCCACCTGAAAATCAGGGGGGCATATATAGATTAGATGGAAAGTATACGTAGCAGCTACGTAGCCCTTTGTAAGTCTAGGATTAGGCTTCTTATTTTCGGAGGACGTTGTCCTGGCGGTTTGCTAACATGCGGTCCCACGTGTCAGTGCTTTACCAAGCCGATCCGCGTCCCACATGAGGCAGAACAACGGCAGAAGCAACACGTGGTTAAGTTGAAGAAGATGAGGGAGAAGCGGATTCAGCAACGAGTGAAATGATGGTTGCTTCGTCCCTCCAACTTAACTGCGGGAAAGGTGCAGCTTTGTGATTTGACGCCTCATTGCTCATTACTACGCCGGCGCCATGACTGGGGTGCTTCACCCCGGCTGCTCTGCACTGTATTCCGGTATGGCACGTGGACCCGGTAGCTTGATGTCCCACATGTCGGCGAAAGGGACTAGAAGATTTATGAAAGCGAGCGCTCCACTCTTACGACGGAGGAGTAGACGACACGACGGCCCAGTGAACTGTCACTTGTACTGTATAGTACTATAGTTTTGCTGTTTCGCACGATCCATCGATACAAACCCGATTAAACAGGAAAGGGCGGGATTTTTCCCGCGCGGTAGATGATACTGGCCATACATTTCAAAGGCAATTTTAATGTATGCAAACTGAATAATTATAAGTAACAATATGATATCTAGTAAAACTAAAAACACATATGATTTATTGTGTTAGAGTGTAGTAGTAGTGCTGTATTGCATAGTTGTTAGATGTAACATGCGAGAACGTGTAGAGATGTAGTTTTGGAGGGCCTACAGAGAGAAAAGCGTAATACGGTCACCGAACTTCAGAATAAGCTGATTACGGTCACTATATACGTTTTGCGGTGATTATACGGTCACTTGCTCACAGCTCAGCATCGGATTGCACTCTGTTGACCGGCCAAATAGTCTGCGTGGCGCCATGTTGACTAGTTAAATTGACCACGTTCGTTGTGGGTCCCACCTGTCAGTTCGCATAGGCAAAAGGTCAGATAAACACAAATTTACGCAGGCGCGACAAGGCTCCAACCCGTGCGCGGGAATCACCTGGTTGTGTATGTGTCTGTCAGGGCCTGATGTGTGCGCATGCACGTGTAGGTTGAGCACTTGAGCGTGAGAGTGTGTGTTGGTCGTGTGGTGTACTGGTGTGTGCATGCATGCGTGCGTGTGTGCGTGTGAGTGTTGCGTGCGTGCGTGGCTGCGTGTGTACGTGTGAGTGTTGCGTGCGTGCGTGGGTGCATGTGTTTGTGTGAGTGTTGCGTGGATGCAGTTCGTGTGCATGCGTGCGTGTGTGTATAATCACCACACCAGCTCCTGTGTGTTAAAACAGACGGCTCAGCATACCAATACAAGGCCACCTTGTCCGCTGTGCCCGCGGTCATGACTTCGAACCACCGTCCAAATATTTTTTTGTCGTTTGTTTTCATTCTTACTAGCAAGATGCCCGTGCGTTGCATGTAACATCAAGATGCATTTGTATGACTTGTTTATCTTGTGAGAGAAAAGGATGAACGAGGGAAGGCCTTATTTGCAAATGTGGAGAGGTGTGTGGGTACCTTTTTGCAAAATTGCCATAGTTTCTTTCCTATCCGTCAGATATAAATCGGACGGCCTATATTGCAGGATGGCAGGCACACCATCATCACCAACTCTGTTTTTTATAAGAGTGTATTTTATGTATTTTATAAGAGTGTAGATGTAGAGTAGATACAAGTCGACAGGTGGGCACGATGGTAGTGAGATAATGTGATGCAACACTAGAGGTGCCACGTGGAGCGTTTAACTGGTCAACTAGTCATGTCATGAGCAAATACAGAGTTGTACGGTGAGCCCGTGACTGCATAATAACCACTAAACGTAAATGGTGACCGTAATGAGTGGATTCTGAAGTCCAATGTACGTATCGTGCTTTCGCTTCAAATACAATGATCGTCATTGCATATATCGCGAGAGAAAGATGAAACATGCGTGAATTTTCTGGGGGCTTACTTTTAGAGGACCTGGAGATAGTTTTGTGTGCATACGTGAAAGGGGCGTACAGGGGGGTATGCGATGGAGAGAGAGATGCTCTTCGTTTCTCTTTATTATGACTAACTTTGTATATAGTATAAAAATATACAAATTCACAGTGCGGAATAAATATCATTGTGGGCACCATGCAATGCAAATTAGCGTTCGTACTCCTCCATATAACTTTGTAATGTTGTATATATGTAGAAACTCTAAAATAATTTTTTGGCCACACTTTATTCAAAAGGAATGTTGTATGCGAAATAAACGTGAAGAGAGGGCTTTTTAGATCAATGGGGTACGTGATGTAACATGTGTGAATGTGTAGTTGATGCATTTGGCGGGGCCTAGAGAGGTATGTGTGTGTATTACGTATTCGAGAGAGGCATGGATAGAGGGGCCGACGGGGGGGGGGCGTGGGAGAGATAGCACGAGAAATGAGAGTGGTCTAGAGAGAGAGACGAATATGACGTCACGACAAGAGATTCCATTCCCTTGAGTGTGTATATGCAAGGGGGGAGGGAATAGAGGCACCAGGAGAAATTTTCTGTGTGTGTGGTGTTTGTGTTGGTATGTGTGGGTGTGAGAAGATAATGAGACGTGGGGGCAGAGGGTGTGTCACCGCGTGAGGTCCGGTGGGTCGAGGTGAGGCCCTTCGTTCTGTTCCGTCCTGCGCCACATTGGTCGGCCCGTGACGCATTTAGGAAGACCCATGGATGACTAGTCGTACAAGACAAAGATAGCAGAATTGTGAAGGACTCTGTGTCCACTGACAAAGCCGGCTAGGATTTGTAACCCTAGGTTCTCGGACTAAGGTAACCCCTTTATCTCTGATATTACTATTCATCCAACCTAACTTTAAGGGGCATCCTACAGAATGCTCTGCTAGAATCATACTCGTCGATTAGGAAGAGAGGTGTGAGACAATGCGTGAGAGACAGGCGTAAAGATAATGTGCGTACATGAGACACGTAGGCAGGTCCATGTATATAGAAAGGGTCGATGAGGATTGTGCGTGTGTATGTTTGCGAGAGGAAGAGTGCTTGTGATAAAGGTTAGTGAAAACAGTTGTAAATGGTTACGAGAGGGAGGGAGGGTTATATCTAGAGCATGTGTGCGAGAAAGACACCTCGGGAGAGAGTGTGTGAGCATGTGTGAGAGACCACCGATGGAGAGTGAAACTACACGTAAAAGACTGCTCTACACATTGATTAAAGATATAAATTGTATCCAAATATTAGGATGGGATCATGATATTTGCAATTCGCGTAAGGAGCGGTCATTGATCCATCAGACATCTAGATTCTATCGAATTTGAGCATGTCTATGTTATTATTCGACACAATTGATCCACATAGTTAGTATTTTGAACTCCAGACAATGCATCGCTTTAGCAATCGAATATAAACGTGAGTATAGTTCATGTTGTGTGTGTAAAGCACATTATACATACGAAAGTTACACAATGGACATTATAAATAGCTACTACCTATGAACTAGCATACATTTGAATTCAACTTAAGGTGGTTTAAAAAAATCAAATTCAACATGAAGTCCATTCAATTATTTGAATTTGATATCATGGCATTTGTAAACCATACCTAAATTATGGGGGCACCAATCTTTGCTCTGATTTTGTACATAATAGCATATGTAGTCGTGTACAAAATAGATTCAAATTTAGCTCCTCCATTCCAAAATAATCGTAGTTATAGGATTTTCAAGTGTCAAAATTTCAAAAAGAAGCGGATAATTTAATGAGGTTTTCAAACATACAAGGTCAAATATAATGTTGTATATTTAGGTCAATCCTCATAGTTCAAGAGTACTCTAAACGTGAATGCTTGTGTTTCAAAATTTCGAACGAAGCGCCAAAAGAGCATCTACTCGCCCGAAACCGCGTGAGACCAATGTTTGGTAGTACAAGGAAATTACTTTTCTAATAACTCTGACCCGTGAAACCTACCGGCCCGACGTCCAAAGGTCAAAACCGGGGTAGGTTTGTAGCTTCATCTAGACGCCACGCAACCGCATTCGAAAAACATTCATACACAATGGCCGCCTAAGCACACATGCGCATGGCCGAAATCACTCCCGCCCACTATTTGGGACACCTGGGATTACCATCCTACCCCCGACCCGCAGTAGGTCCAAAATTTAAGAGGGGGGCAAAGTTTGTACTTTCCCCAAATTTCAAACAAGCGCGTCCCATTTCTGTTCAAAAAAGCCAAAAACAAGCGCGTCCCATACCGAAACATGGTTCCCCCCACCCGTCTGATTCCCCATTCGTACAATGTGGGCACCAAAACTACCTCTCCACCAGCCGCGAAACCCCGGCGTCCTCCGTCCGCCACCCCATCCCACCCATCAACCGCCGCCCTCCTCCATCACGCCGGAGCTGATACCCCGACGTCGTCGTCCACCGCAACCTCAACCGCAACGCCCTCCACGGCTAGTAGTTGAAGCCGAGGCCGAGCCGCCCGTACCAAAGCCAGTTCAACCACGCCGTCCTGCGCCTCACCGCTGCCGCTCCAACTTCGCCACCCTCCACCACACCAGAGCTGTTCCTGCTACGCCGTCCTTCGCCGCCTCGGATCTGCTTCCCATCCGCCGACATACGACCACGGCGACACAGTTAACAATTTGGCGATGGGTTCGTCCAAGCCTGCACCCTCCAGAACATCGGTTTCCCCGGTAAAAAGAAGAAATCGGCGCGACTTGTGGAGGTGAACACACCGGCAACCGAAAAAGGTACTCCTCTTCCCTTATTCGTGCAAATCTTACGTCTCTGCTTGCACGGTATTCATCCCACAGAAGACACTTGTTGACCGCTTCTTCTTGATACTAGATGTTCCTAGTAACTCGCGATGCACAAGGTTTCTCCTCATATACTATTTGACCTTAGCTAGAGGTCCGTCGCCCCCCTGAATTTCAATTTCTGGCCACTTGATTCCCAATTAACGGAAGCATTCCCCGGCGTAACAGGCGCTAGTACGCCGATTACGCCGGGGAAGCAGCGCCTTGGTGTTTATCGTAGGGCGTGTGCGGCCTAGAGCTACTGGCGCCCGATCTGGAGGTCGGCCGGGATTAAAGGGATGGCCTGGGGGCGCTGCCAAGCACGGCGGTGGTGTGAGGTCGATGGGAGGGTGGGGCGGCGAAGGTAGGGGTCTGGGCCGGTGGTCGCTGGCGGTTCGAGAAAGATCGTCAACAGTGACTGGTGGGAGGTAGACGAAGGCCATCTGCCCGTTCCTTATAGATTGGACGGTTCATTAAAAAATCGACTGACCTATTTATTTTTAGTCGACTGTTATCTTAGATATGACCACATGTGGTGGTGTGCTGGAGGAGTACCTGCATTTCCTGTGCTCATATGTTATAAAATCATACAGAGTAGAATCTAATTTTGTTTGCCATGCAATGTTGTAGAGCTATCATATGTCTCCTGTCATTTATTTTTCAGCCACCTGCTATCTACTACTTTTACAGTGCACTAGTTCTACACACACTTCACCCTTACTCTCACTGTTGTGTTTTTATGCAAGGGTATTTCAGACTCTGCTGCCATGAGAGAATGGAAAAAGAAAAGAGAGAATTCGCTCCAGTTTGGTGTGCGGCTAGGCAAGACACGTTTCAACGCTTTAAAGGGTGTAGTGTCAGCAGATGGAGACGGGGAACGCAGCTCTGGAGTTGATGACCTCGGTCGCAATGAACCACCATCCCAGGTGCTTGCTTTAACTTCGCGGTGTCATATGTGGTTGCATGTTGCATATGGTGTCTAGCTTGTATTCGAAAGGCCGAAGTTGGTAAGATAAGGAAAGATATTTTTTTACATGAACCACCATCCCGTGAGCACCAGAAGACAAATAGCTAGTCAGGGCACTGGCCGAGCCAGTGACAAGCCCAGGAAAGATAGGCATCACCTGGAAGCCAACTAAAAAGCTGCGGTGGTGGCGAAGCAGCCCGCCTCCCACCAGGCTCTCAGGTCCTAGATGATCATGCTCACCACTCCAGCCGGATGTCTAGCTTGTATTGCTTCCAATTTGCTTAAATTGCATCTGCTTAGCTTACACATTATACCTTTGAATATGACATGCCTTTCTATTTTTGGTACATACTAGTACATCTGTGCATTAACCATGTTCTTACATCAAACTAATGTTCTTGTGTATCCCTCATCAATCACTTATGACGAGGCAGGCATGCAAGGGGACTACTCCTCATTTAAAGAATGCAGCGTCAGCCTCCCGACATGATTCTCAAGAAACAGAAATGCTAGATGAATATAGTGAACGTAGCTCTGTAGTTGATTACAACATTTCCCCTACACTAGCATCGCAGGTGCTTGCTCTAACTTGGGAGCGTGATATGTGGTTGCATGTTGCATATGGTGTCTATATTGTAATTCTTCCAGTCTGGTTAAACTGCATGTGCTAGTCTGCTTAGCTTATACATTATACCTGTTAATGTGACATGCCTTCCTGTATTTAGTACATAGTACATCTGTCTATTAAGCATGTCCTTACATAAAACTATTGTTTTTTTGTATCCCGCATCAATCAACATGATGAGACACCTTTAGTATATGCAGTGCGATATTAGTTGCATCTTTCATATGATTTATAGCATGCGCTGCTTCTAATTTGTTGAAATTCCATTTATGATGGGACACTTTTAACTTGGCAGAGTCATATTGGTTGCATCTTTCATGTGGTGTCTAGCTTGCATTTCTTCTTATTTGCTGGAATGGTTTCTGCTTAGTTTACACAAACAATTGTGAACATGCCATGCCGTCCTATTTTTCGTATATATTCCATCTTGGTATCATGTGTTTGCCTTACATAAAAGTAGTGATTGTCAGTATCATGCATGAATGAGTTCTAAAGAGAGAATTTTATTGCTTTTTTCTTGTCGGTTTTACTTGACAATTCAAAATCAATAAAGCGGAAGGAAGTTAGCAAGGCAGCGGATAAAGGTGCTCCTTTCGAACGAAGGGCCTCTATAGTTTCTACTCCTCCACACCCCCAAGATGATTTCCAAGACAACACATGTATAGACACTCAACAAAGCTGTGTTTATGATGAGCACGTCTCCCTAGTGCAGCATCACCGGTGCTCCCTCTAACTTGACACTGTTATATGTGGTTGCATGTTATGCGTGATGTCTAGCTTGTATTGCTTCTAATTTTGTTGAATTCCATCTGCTTACTTTACACATTATACTTGAATAAGACACGTGTTCCTGTTTCTAGAACATACAATATCTGTCTATCACACCATGTTCTTACATCAAATTACTACTGTTGTGTAACCTCCAACAATCACTTATCATAAGACACTCTGACTTCGGAGTGTGATATAGGTTACATCTCACATTCTTTTCTAGCTTGTATTACTAATTTGTTGAAATGGCACTTATGACGAGACAATTTTAACTTGGTTGAGTGATATTCGTTGCATCTTTGATATGGTGTCTAGCTTTCATTGCTTCTAATTTGTTGAAATGCCTTCTCCTTAGTTTACACATCATAAGCTGTGAATATGCAATGCTGTGAATATGCAATGGCACTAATGACGAGAGACCTCTAACATGGTAGTGTGATTGAGGGAGTCCTGGATTAGGGGGTCTCCTGACAGCCGAACTATCTCCATTGGCCGGACTATTAGACTGTGAAGATACAAGATTGAAGACTTCGTCCTGTGTCCGGATGGGACTCTACTTGGCGTGGAAGGCAAGCTAGGCAATACGGATATGGATATCTCCTCCTTTCTAACCGACCTTGTGTAACCCTAACCCTCTCCGGTGTCTATATAAACCGAAGGGTTTTAGTCCGTAGGACAACAATCACAACATACAATCATACCATAGGCTAGCTTCTAGGGTTTAGCCTCTCTAATCTCGTGGTAGATCTACTCTTGTACTACCCATATCATCAATATTAATCAAGCAGGATGTAGGGTTTTACCTCCATCAAGAGGGCCCGAACCTGGGTAAAACATCGTGTCCCCTGCCTCCTGTTACCATCCAGCCTAGACGCACAGTTCGGGACCCCCTACCCGAGATCCGCCAGTTTTGACACCGACATTGGTGCTTTCATTGAGAGTTCCTCTGTGTCGTCGCCATTAGGCTTGATGGCTCCTACTATCATCGATAGCGATGCGGTCCAGGGTGAGACTTTTCTCCCCGGACAGATCTTTGTATTCAGCAGCTTTGCACTGCGGGCTAATTCGCTTGGCCATCTGGAGCAGATTGAAAGCTACACCCCTGGCCATCAGGTCAGATTTGGAAGTTTGAACTACACGGCCGAGATCCGCAGAGACTTGATCTTTGACGGATTCGAGCCACAGCCGGGCACGCCGCACTGTCGCGATGGGTATGACCTAGTTCTGCTGCCGAACAGTGCCCCAGAGGCTGCACCCGCATCAGCTCCGACCCTTAGCTCGGAGCCAACTATGCCAGTCGAGGACGGGTGGTTAGACACCGCCTCAGGGGCTGCAGTCTCCATGGTGATCGAGCCGAACACCAGCCTAACCCTCTGCGCAGCCCATGACTCCAAGGTGTCGGACTCTTTTCTGGACTCCGAACCATCCGCGCCCCTGCCAATCGAATCCGATTGGGCGCCGATCATGGAATTCACCGCCGTGGATATCTTTCAGCACTCGCCCTTCGACGACATTCTGAATTCACTAAGGTCACTCTCTTTGTCAGGAGAGCCCTGGCCGGATTATGGCCAACAGGATTGGGATGCGGACGACGAAGAAATTAGACGCCCACCCACCACCCACTTAATAGCCACTGTCGAAGACTCAACCGACATGCTCGACTTCGACTCCGAAGACATCGACGGTATGGACGACGATGCGGGAGACGAAAAGGAACCACCGCCCACAGAGCGCTGGATGACCACCTCATCATATGATGTATACATGGTGGACACACCAAAAGAAGACGACGACAAGGAACGGAAGGACGCACCAAAGGCTTGTTCCCTCGAGAAGCAGTCAAAGCGGCGGCGCAAGCGCCTCCCCAAATCCCGCCTCGGCAGAAATAACGATCATACAGACCCAACGTTGGAGCAGGGCGAACCACTGCCGGACCACGGCAATACGGAGAATCAAACCGAACAAACCAATTCTATCAAAGATAATAGTCCGGACAACATAACGCGGACAAGCACCCGGAGCAGCAGAATGCCCGTCAAAGGCTTGTTGCCACCGCAAGGAGTCTGAAAAAGCAGAAGCAAAGGCTCAAGGCTACGCAGGACACACTCCAAATCAGATGGAGCAAAGTACTCAACACAACAACGAAGTACGGCGGCAATCGCACCACCAAGAGCTACCCAAAGCGGAAGTTGCTACCTGAATTCGATGAGGAAGCCTCAGACCTCCCACAACCGAAAATAAAAACGGCCACCTGGCCGGATAGACGACCTCACGGCCAACATAGAGCGGCAAACAACGCCACCCACAAGCCAATACACAATCCACGCGATGGTTCGCACCAAAAGGACGGCGCAACCAGATCCATCTATGGACCACACAAGCGTGCCCCAGCATATGATGTAACACAACAAACATCCGAACAACGCGGTACACCCAGATACAGGGGTGCCGCACACCCCCTATGTTTCACCGACGAGGTGCTGGACCATGAATTTCCAGAGGGATTCAAACCCGTAAACATAGAGGCATACGACGGAACAACAGACCCTAGGGTCTGGATTGAGGACTATATCCTCCATATCCATATGGCTCGAGGAGATGATCTCCACGCCATCAAGTACTTACCCCTCAAGCTCAAAGGGCCAGCTCGTCACTGGCTTAAAAGCCTCCCCGAAAACTCCATTGGAAGCTGGGAAGAGCTCGAAGACGCTTTTCGGGCAAATTTTCAAGGGACTTCTGTCCGACCTCCGGACGCGGACGATTTGAGTCATATAACTCAACACCCCGGAGAGTCAACCCGAAAACTTTGGAACAGGTTTCTTACCAAAAAGAACCAAATTGTCGACTATCCGGACGCCGAAGCCTTGCAGCTTTTAAGCATAGCGTCCGTGACGAATGGCTTTCCAGACACCCCGGCCAAGAAAAGCCGAGAACAATGGCAGCATTAACAAGCCTCATGACCCGCTTTTGCGCGGGCGAGGACAACTGGCTAGCCAGATGCAGCACCAGCGACCCCAGTACATCTGAAGTTAGAGATGGAAACGGGAAATCACGGCGCAACAGCAATAACAAACGCCGAAATAAAGAAGACAACACGAAGAGAACGGCAGTAAACGCCGGATTCAAAAGCTCTCGGCCAGGTCAGCAAAAGCCGCCCTCTAAAGGCGCCAGAGACGAACTGTCCAGCCTAAGCAAAATTCTGGACCAAATATGTGAGATACATAGCACCCCTGGTAAACCCGCCAATCATACTCACAGAGAATGTTGGGTCTTCAAGCAGTCCGGCAAGCTCAACATCGTACAGAAGGGGGAGGATGCACCAAGCGAAGACGAGGATGAGCCTCTCAAGCAAGACACTGGGGAACAAAAGAAATTTCCACCAGAAGTCAAAACAGTAAACGTGTTACACGTGATCAACGGGAGAAACAAAACGGCACTCCCAGAAAAATATGCCCAAGGGCCTATCACCACAGAGTCCTGCCACTAGTCATCTCAACCGATCACTTTCGACCATCGTGATTACTCAGCAAGTATCCGACACGCGGGATGGGCTGCCCTGGTATTAGACCCAATAATTGACGGATACCACTTCACACGAGTCCTGATGGACGGTGGCAGCAGTCTAAACCTGATATACCAGGATACAATCCGCGAAATGGGGATAGACCCAACAAAAATTTGCCAAAGCAGTACTACCTTTAAAGGAGTAACGCCAGGCCCAGGGGCTCATTGCACGGGCTCCCTGCTACTAAAGGTTATATTCGTCTTCCCCGATAACTTCTGTAGCGAACATTTAACCTTCCACATCGCTCCGTTCCAAAGTGGCTATCAAGCACTGCTCGGACGTGAAGCTTTCGTTCGCTTTAATGCAATACCGCACTATGCTTCCATCACACTCAAGATGCCCAGCCCACGTGGCATCATTACAGTGAACGGAAGTATTAAGCAATCTTTGCGCGCCGAAGAGTGTAGCATGCACACTAAAAACGGCATGACCAACTAAAGCATTTATCAGGTCGTCAAGACCTCAGACACGGTTAGACGAGTCCGGCGCAGCTATATGTAATTCATACCGGATCAATGGTCACACCCCTAGTACAAATACAAGGGGCTCAACGCGCGCAGACAAGTGGCAATTTTTACTCATCTTGAATTATACATGGTTTCTTTAAAAACTATCCTTTTGCACGACAACTTTTTCACCTAAGTTCCTCTCTTTTTATAGATGATCATCGTGCTACACCCTTCCAGGATACGGCACAATGGAGACACAGGCACAGTCATGAAGCAGGGACCCGCTCCAAGGATTCTTTTTAGATTAAGACCCTGCGTAAACCTTTTTATTGTCTCTTGTCGATACATATCCACCGAATTCTCAGCATAGTTGAGAAGGATGCTGACGTCTTGGCATGTGGCCACGTCAAAATAATGCACGTACCTGGACACAAGGGGCTTCTTACAAAGGGCACTATTTAGGTCTGGTTAATACCATAAAGACCGAATACCTTAGGGAGTGTTCGGCATCGCGAGTTTGGCCTTATATGCATCAGCTCTGAATCATTGTCTTTGGTCAAATGTTGGGTTTGCCCGGCTCTTGTGTTTTGGTGCCTTACGTTCCGCTTTATCGGCTAAGGTAGCACCAGGAGAACTACTGCGATTGTGCCCTGGTTCATCCGGATGAGCACCTCAGTAGAGAATGCCGAAAACTGACTGTCATGATATAGCGTGAGACTGGTCAACCACTCGATGACCTATCGGAATGTTAGAATTCCTCCGCCTTAACGAAGGGCCGTTTTCCGGTCAGGCATGTATGCACCCCGCGATCGGGAGAGTGCGGAGCCACCAGGGGCTATCTAGTAGCCCCACTGTCAAACTCCTATGGCTAAGTGAAAGTGTTAAAGCATTATAGTCCGGTTGCCTCGTTCGCTACGCTATCACATCCTTAATAGGACCAAGACGTTGGGTTAAGTGTGAACACGCATTTTTCGCGAGCACCTCTGCATTATATGCATCGGGGTTGAAGCCGACGGCTGCAATCTTTTAGGTTATACACATGTATACATAAACGGCCGCACAGGAGGCATCATACTACTTTCAGGCAAAAGTATAAACATAGCCTTATAAAACTTCATAAAAGCATTATGTTTACAATGAGAATACACATCACTCAAACATAATATTCTTCGAGCACTGGGCCTCTATCAAACGAGCACCCTCGAGAACCTCCTCGAAATAGTGCTCGGCAGCCACTCGGCCTATGGCTGAACCCTGCGCCGCAACAGTGGTAGCGTCCATCTCTGCCCAGTATGTTTTAACACGGGCAAGGGCCATCCGCGAGCCTTCTATGCACGCCGACCTCTTCATCGCATTAATGCGCGGCACCGCACCAAGGAACTGCTGCACTAAGCTGAAATAGCTGTTCGGCTTTGGCTTTTCCGGCCATATCTGATCCACAACAGACCTCATGGCGAGTCTGGACAACCTATTCAGTTCGGCCCATTCGACTAGCTGGTCAGTCAACGAAAGCGGATGCTCTGGAACGTTGGATTGCGACCAGAACAACTTGTCCACTTCACGATCTGTCTGACCTTGGAAGTACTTGGCAGCATTGGCAGCACTCGCCGCCAAATCCATATACGCATCTGCCGAACTCCACAGCCGATCCAGAGGGGCATACCGTGGATCTCCGAACTTCCTCCGTAACATGAAGGGTTTCCCAGCCGCAATATCCCCGGCTTCCTGCAGCTCCTCCTTCTTCGCTCTCATAGCAGAACAGGTGTCTTTGTCAGCCACCGTGGCCTTCTCAAGGTCCGTTGCCTTCGCTCGATTTTCTTTTTCAAGGACCCAGCAACGGTCGGTAGTGTCTTTTAACTCTACGGTCATCTTGGCCATCTTATCTTGGCTCTCGCAATGCGCGGCCTTCTCAGCTTTCAACTCTTTGGCCGCCTTCAAAGCAGCCGCTTTACTAATCCTCGCTTGTTCCTTGGCTCGGGCGAGTTCCGCCTGAAGGGTCTCCACAGTGGCAGCTCCGTCTGCAGTCACAACATATTAAAGATACTGGCATCATGATGCTCTTATTGTGTGACATTTACCAGAAAACATTACTTACCCTGTGATTCGTCAAGCCGCTTGTTAACAAGCTCGATGTCGGCGTCTGCCGCATCCAGTTGCCGTTTTCATTTGGCAAACTCACTAGTCCGGCTAGCCACCGGAGCTTCCACCACCTGCACATAGGGGCAGTCTGGTTATTGCCTGGGAATATGATCCTTTGTTCGCCGCCGTTCTCGATGACAACCAGAGTCTCAGGGGCTACTATCTACACTGGGCACACCTAACATGTGCAGTACTATCACATATTATCTCACGTACCTCAAAGCCTGTCAGTAGGCTCATAAAGGCTTCATGTAATCCGCTTTCGGCGAACGAAATTCTCTCCATCACCGCACCCATCAGCGTACGGTGTTCTTCTGAGATGGCCGCTCGCCCTACCAGCTCCCTCAAAAAGTCCGACCGCATACCAGACGGTGTCGGACTCTTTTGTCTGCTCTCTTCGGGAGCCAGACGCTGGGGACCTCGGGGGTCTATGTGATTATCTTCTGGCCTCACTGGATCCGGAGAGGCCCTCCGTGACGACACTTCGGGGTCGCCTGCTTCTTGAGCGGACGAGTCCGGGGGAGGCGTTTTGCTCTCCACATCTCTGGAAGAAGATCCCCAGAAGACGAGCTCAGCTGAGAGGGGCTAAGGCCCGAACTGCAAGATATATGCGGTGGTTATTTTCTCAGAAAAAAGATAGCATACCTTTACTATTAAAGTATTTTGGATCACTTACGACTCGTTGGAGGGATGATCCCCCCACGGACTTTGTGCGGCAAAAGCACCCCCCGAGGCAGGACCCTCTGTGGGAGACTTCTTCTCCCATTTGGAGGCTTCGGCTTCCGAATCCTCGAAAGCTGTCCTTTTCCTCCCCCAGTTATCCTCCTTCATGGAGACGCTCATTCCCTCGGTTGGAACAAGCAACGATGGGGGCCCGCGTCCGCCCATATTATCCCCCCCCCCCGTATCTTCCTTCGAGGGCTCCGGGCAAGGTGCGACCTCGAGCATCTTTTCCAATACCGGATTTTACAAACCCTCAGGGAGGAGGGCCAAACACCGAATCATCGTTGCCTTTGTTAGCCAGTCCTGGTCAAAAAGCGAACTCTCAGAAATAACTTCGTGACGAATAAAAGACGGTGTGTTCGGCTAGAGGATTTCTTACTTGTTCAGCGGCACGGTTACTGCTCAGGCCCACGTCCTCGGTAATATCCGGACACTCTACTTGAGGTCCGAAGAATGACTTGTACATCTCCTTGTGCGTCAGGCCGAGGAAATTTTGAATGGCACGCGGTCCCTCTGGGTTGAACTCCCACAAGAGAAGGGGCGGCGTTTGCAAGGCTGGACTCGACGAACCAGCATAACTTGTATTACCACAACCAAATTAAAATCTCCCTCAAAGAGATCTCAGATGCAGCTTTGCATTATAGGCACGTCCTTGGCTAGACCCCAGCTCAGACCTCTGCTAATCCATGACATCAGTTGTGGTGGGGGGCCTGAGAGGAAAGCGGGGGCAGCCGCCCACTTGGCACTTCTAGGAGCCGTGACGTAAAACCACTCCTGTTGCCACAATTCGGACACCTTTGGAAAGGAACCTTTCAGCCATGGGGCTCCTGCCATCTTGCCTATTGATGCACCTCCGCACGCTGCATGTTGCCCCTCGATCATCTTCGACTTTACTTCAAAGGTCTTGAGCCACAGGCCGAAGTGAGAGGTAACGCGGAGGAAGGCCTCACACACAAAAATAAATGTCGAGATGTGGAGAAAGGAGTCCGGAGCTAGATCGTGGAAATCTAGCCCGTAATAGAACATCAAACCCCCGACGAAGGGATCCAGAATGAGGCCTAGACCTTGGAGGAAGTGGGAGACGAACACGACGTTTTCGTTGGGTTCGGGAGTAGGGACGGTCTGCCCTCGAGCAGGCAGCCGATGTGAAACCTCGGCGGTTAGGTATCTGGCCTCCCTCAACTTCTTAATGTCCTCTTCCGTAATGGAGGAGGGCATCCATTGGCCTTGAAGGCTGGATCCGGACATGATTGAAGATCCGGAGCACCTAACCTGGGCTTTGGGTGTTAGAACTCAAGGCGAGGGAAGGGTTCAATTGAGCATAAGAGGGAAAAAGCGAAAACCTTGTCCCTTTATAAAGAGGGTGAATATCAAGCGTCCTCTCTGTAGCTATTTAGGACTTGCCTATAATCGAGTCCTAGACACGGTTGGGTTACCCACGACCGCATTAATGAGAATCCCGTAATTGGGGGAACATGATCTCCGCTTCGACAAGACGTGTCAAGAAACCGCCTCGCGTTATGTGTGGAGCTGGTTGAAGAAAAACAGTTCAAATAATCACCGGGCCATGACACAACGTCGTGCTGCCAAAACGAGTCAGCAAATTGGATTTGCGAAAATATTATTCTCTCTACAGCGGTATGTGGAACTTATTTTGCAGGGTCGGACACTATCCTCGTATTCAAATTCTTCTGTGATGTATTCAGAGAAGGAACCCGCCTTGCAATGCCGAAGACAATACTGTGCGCCGGATGATGAAGACATATACCTAGGGTAGGGACATGGACCTGACCAAAGAGTCCTACCCTAGGACACCCCTAGAAGAAGTCACCTTTCAATCGACTTGAAGGTATCCCACTCGACGGGTTCAAGACACTCGACCAGGAAGCTACCACTCGACTACGAAGCCAACCACTCGACTCCCAGGAGACCTAAAGTCACTCCACAGGCAAACGGTCGGCTGTTAAGTAGTCTTTATGATCATTATAGCACTTTATTAGGGGCATTACCAGTAACGCCCAACCTTAAATGTACCTTAAACCCTGCATTACTGAGGGCAGGAGGGGTCCGGCGAACTCTATATAAGCCACCCCCCTCCTGAGTGTGAAGGGTTGGCACCCCTGTAATCCATACACGCATAATCCAGTCGACCGCCTCCGGGCTCCGAGACGTAGGGCTATTACTTCCTCTGAGAAGGGCCTGAACTCGTAAACCTCGCGTGTAACAACTTCCCAATAGCCAAGATCTAGCCTCTCCATATTCACCCCCCTACATCACTGTCAGAGTTAGAACCACGACAGTTGGCGCCCACCTTGGGGCAGCAGTCTTAGCGCCTGATTGGAGAAGTTGCGATTTTTCTGATCCCCTTTGATGATGGTTTCGTGCGGAGTTTTGGTGGAGGGCCGCGAGATCCGTCTCGGTGCGCTCATGTTCATCGCCGACGACTCCGCCTGGCTTCAGGAGGCGCCACTCGACATCGACGCGCTCCCCGTCCGCGGTGCGACGCATTTCCGCGCATGCGTTCGTGGCGTCCTCCTGCGGCAACCGTCGACCCAATATCGGTCGGCCCCCGTATCGTCTTCCCGCTCTGCCTCCCACCGGCGCAAGCGCTCTGGTCGGTCGAGACTTCAGAGGTGGGTGAGACATGCCGTGGCTCGCCAGTCGGCCACCCCGCAAGTCGTGGCGATCGAGCCCGACGAATCCCTCTGCGGCCTGTTAGACCTGTCGACTGGCTCCGCGGAGACCGCATCCGAGTGCGACAGTAGCGATCCAGCGGCGGAGGTTCTGGCGGTCGATGGGACGCACAGTCCTCCTGGTTTCCCTCGCGCTGGTGGAGGCGCGGGTGGGGGCGATCCGTCGCATCCCCACGATGAGTATCTCCCCGAACCTCTCACGTCATCATAGCGAGAGGAGCTTCGCCGCCGGAACACGGACGCCCTCCGCACCCCTATCGTCGGTGAGTCCCCCGAGGCCCGGGCCTTGGAGGATGCGTGTTTGGCTAATTTGGCCGAGCGCACTCGACTGGAGAATCTCCAGCGAGCACTCGACGAGCGAGTGCGTCAGCGGGCTCCCGAGTCTAGTCGACGCCAGCTCTTCCTGCCGACGCAGGTATATCGAACCCCAGTTCAGAATTTGGCCGCTGCGGCCTGTATAGCAGAATCAATTCCGCCCTCCCAGTCGGAGGCTGGCAGGGGCTTGTTACAGATCAGAGCGTTGCTCCGGGCGGCGGGAAACCAGAATTCCGCTGCTCTCAGTCGCAGGATAGAATCCACGGTCGATCTGTCGCAACAGATACAGTCGAGTCGGCTCACAACCCGAGATCGCCCCCAAGGCGTGAGGGACGTGGTGACCGGCATGATCAGTACAGGAGGAATGAGCAGTATGATCACCGATTTGACCGCGATGATCGACGTCGAGTGCCAACCCCTCCCCCGAGGAGTGGGTCGCATGCGCCTCGACGCCAAGATGACAGACGCCCTCATAGTGTTGGGCAGAGGATTCCAGTCGACCCCAGAGACCCAGGCTTTGATGCGAGATCCATCCTCGTTCAAGGTTTGGTTGACAGGAACAGAGCTCATCGAGAAGGCCACAACAGAGATGCGCCTGCCAGCAGCAGAGTACATGCTTCAGGGCCAGAGTGTTTCAGTCGGGCCATTAGAGCCGCAGTGATTCCTCCCAATTTCAGGCTGGCGACTGGAATCAACAAGTTCACCGGTGAATCTAAGCCTGACACTTGGCTCGAAGATTACCGAGTGGCTGTACAGAATGGCGGTGGCAATGATGAGGTGGCCATGAAGCATTTACCTCTCATGTTAGAGGGCTCAGCCAGAGCGTGGCTAAATCAGTTGGCACCCAGCAGCATATACACTTGGGAGGACCTCTCCCGAGTGTTTATCACAACCTTTGAAGGAACATGCAAGCGACCTGCAGGCCTTGCAGAGTTGCGGTCTTGCATGCAGAAGCCGAATGAAACTCTGAGGGAACACATTCAGAGGTGGATCACGCTGCATCACTCGGTTGAGAATGTGCCAGACCATCAAGCAGTTTGTGCCTTCAAGGAAGGTGTTAAATACAGAGAGTTTAATCTGAAGTTTGGTCGAACTGGAGAGATGTCTCTGAATCGAATGATGGAGATTGCCACCAAGTACGCTAACGGAGAAGATGAAGATCGACTCCGGAGTGGCAAGCAGAAAGCAGTCGCCCAGGAAACCAGAGGCAATTCCAGTCGGATGCAGAAGCGGAAGGCCGAGCCAGCCGCCCCTGGGGAGGCCCTGGCCGCAACCCAGGGAAATTTCAAAGGAAAACCAAAAGGCCCCTGGAAGCCCAAGAAAGTCAAGGATCAAGACAGAAATGATGTTTTGGATCTGCCATGTCACATCCACACCAAGAAGGATGAAGAGGGTAATTTTATTTACCCAAAGCATACCACTCGACAGTGCCAGCTCCTGATCCAGCAGTTCCAAGGAAAGCAGTCCAAGGATAAGGAAAAAGAGTCGGACAGAGTCGAGGACAAGGAAGACAGTGACGATGGATACCCCCAAGTCAATTCCACCCTGATGATTTTTGCCGATGTCGAAAGCAAAAGTCGACTGAAAGTCATTAACTGAGAGGTGAACATGGTTGCCCCGGCAACACCCAGTTACCTGAAGTGGTCTCAGACTGCCATCACATTCGACCAGTCTGATCACCCGACGCACATTGCCACCCCTGGGAGGCAAGCTTTGGTGGTCGACCCAATTGTTGAAGGCACTCGACTGACTAAAGTCCTGATGGATGGTGGCAGTGGCCTGAACATACTGTATGCTGAAACATTGAAAGGAATGGGCATTCCGATGTCCAAGCTCAGCACCAGTAACATGAGTTTCCACGGAGTCATTCCTGGGAAGAAAGCCCAATCACTCGGCCAGATCGCTCTTGATGTGGTTTTCGGTGATTCAAAGAATTACCGCAAGGAAAAGTTGACATTCGAGGTTGTGGACTTCCAAAGTGCTTATCACGCCATTTTGGGCAGGCCAGCTTATGCACGCTTCATGGCCCGACCATGTTACGTGTATCTCAAACTGAAGATGCCTGGCCCCAAAGGTGTGATCACTGTTACAGGAAATTGGAAGAAGGCGGAAGAGTGCTTTCAGAAGGGCTCAAAGATTGCAGATGCTCAGATGGCAGTGGTCGAGCTGCAAGAGTACCAAAAGACTGCCGATCCAAGCGAGTTGCTACGAGCCAAGAAGCCTGCTTCAGAATCAGCTTTTCAGTCGTCTGGTGAAACAACGACAGTCCACATTCACCCGACCGACCCCGATGCTGCCCCGACTCACATCTCAACGACGCTTGACTCCAAATAGGAAGAAGTGCTCATCCAGCTCCTCCGTGAGAACTGGGACATCTTCGCATGGAAACCCTCTGACATGCCTGGAGTTCCTAGAGGGTTGGCTGAGCACCGTCTACGAGTCGACCCGAAGTTCAAGCCTGTGAAAGAACATCTTCGACGGTCCGCCGTCCAGAAGAGGAAAGCCATTGGCGAGGAGGTGGCTCGGCTCTTAGCAGCGGAGTTTATCCGAGAGATTTACCACTCCGAGTGGCTCGCCAATGTCGCCATGGTCCCCAAGAAGGACAAGTCACTTCGCATGTGCATTGATTTCAAACATATCAATCGGGCCTGCCCGAAAGATCATTTTCCTCTCCCTCGCATCGACCAAATAGTCGACTCGACTGCGGGGTGCGAGAGATTGTCTTTTCTAGATGCTTATTCTGGGTACCATCAGATCAGTTTGTATGGACCCGACGAAATCAAAACAACTTTCATCACCCCATTCGGATGCTTCTGTTATGTCACCATACCGTTCGGCCTCAAGAACGCCGGAGCCACGTTCATGAGAATGATTCAGAAGTGTTTACTCACTCAAATCAGTCGGAATGTGGAGGCATACATGGATGATGTTGTGGTCAAGTCACGCAAAGGTTCCGACCTGCGAGCTAACCTTGCCGAAACCTTTGCCAACCTCAGGAGGTATGATATCAAGCTCAATCCATCAAAGTGCACATTCGGAGTTCCAGGTGGAAAGTTACTCGGTTTTCTCGTTTCCGAACGGGGGATCGACGCCAATCCTGAAAAAGTTGTCACCATACTTCGGATGAAGCGTCCCGTTCGCATGCACGACGTCCAAAAGCTTACAGGCTGCTTGGCCGCCCTAAGTCGATTCATTTCTCGTCTCGGTGAAAAGGCGTTGCCCCTTTACCAACTGATGAAGAAGTCTGACAAGTTCGAGTGGACTCCGGAAGCTGATGCAGCATTTGCAGAGCTCAAAGCTCTGCTCTCCACCCAGCCGGTGCTTGCCGCCCCAATCAGCAAAGAGCCTCTGCTACTTTACATTGCAGCCACAGGGCAAGTTGTCAGCATAGTACTTAAGGTCGAGCGGGAAGAAGAAGGAAAGACCTTCAGAGTTCAGCGCCCAGTCTATTATGTGTCTGAAGTTTTGACACCTTCAAAACAAAGATACCCTCACTACCAGAAGCTTGTATATGGGATTTATATGACCACCAAGAAGGTTGCACATTACTTCTCTGACCACTCCATTACAGTCGTCAGCGATGCCCCACTGTCAGAGATTCTGCATAACAGAGATGCAACTGGTCGAGTGGCCAAGTGGGCGATTGAACTCCTTCCCTTAGATATCAAGTTTGAAGCAAAGAGGGCTATCAAGTCCCAAGCAATCGCAGATTTCATCGCCGAGTGGGTTGAACAGCAACTGCCGACTCAAGTTCACTTGGAGCACTGGACCATGTTCTTCGATGGATCTAAGATGCTGAATGGTTCCGGTGCTGGGGTAGTTCTAGTCTCCCCCCGAGGAGATAAGCTCAGATATGTTCTCCAGATTCACTTCGATTCCTCCAACAATGAAGCAGAGTATGAAGCACTTTTGTATGGGTTGCGCATGGCCATTTCACTCGGCGTCCATCGCCTCATGGTCTATGGCGACTCAGATTTGGTGGTTAATCAGGTGATGAAGGAGTGGGACGTCAGAAGTCCAGCTATGACTGGTTATTGCAATGCAGTGAGAAAGCTAGAAAAGAAATTCGAGGGGTTAGAGCTTCATCACATCCCCCGACTGAAAAACCAAGCAGCTGATGATCTGGCAAAAATAGGCTCCAAGAGAGAAGCCATTCCCAGCAATGTGTTTCTGGAGCACATCCGCTCGCCGTCAGTCCAGGAGGATCCTTTCATAGAAGAAGCCCCACAACTGAAAAATGCCACAGATCCGACTGAAGTCGAAGTTCCTGCTGTGGTCGACCTAATCATGGAAGTCTTGGCAATCACTCCCGACTGGACGATACCGTACATTGCGTATATCCTAAGGAAAGAGCTCCCAGAAGACGAGGAAGAGGCTCGACAAATCGTCTGCCGATCCAAGGCCTTCGCAGTCATAAAGGGGCAGTTGTATAGAGAAAGCGCGACTGGAATCGGTCAGAAGTGCATAACACCAGAAGAAGGTCGGATAATCCTCGATGATATCCACTCGGGGACCTGTGGCCACCATGCGTCCTCTCGGACCATTGTGGCTAAAGCATACCGAGCGGGATTTTACTGGCCTAGAGCAAATGAGATGGCAAAAGAGATAGTCGACAAATGTGGAGGCTGCCAGTTCTACTCCAACATGTCACACAAGCCTGCATCAGCCCTGAAGACCATTCCAGTCGTCTGGCCCTTTGCTGTCTGGGGACTGGACATGGTTGGTCCACTGAGAACAGGCAGGAGCGGATTCACGCATGTGCTTGTGGCAGTCGACAAGTTCACCAAATGGATTGAAGCCAAGCCTATCAAGAACCTCGATGCTGGCACTGCTATCAGTTTCATCAGAGGACTAACATTCAAATATGGAGTCCCTCATAGCATCATCACTGACAATGGGTCAAACTTCGATTCGGACCAGTTCAGAGCTTTTTGCGCCTCTCAAGGCACACGAGTCGACTACACGTCGGTCGCGCATCCTCAGTCGAATGGACAAGCTGAAAGAGCAAATGGTTTGATTCTCAAAGGACTGAAGCCTCGGCTGATGCGTGATCTCAAGCACGCGGCAGGTGCTTGGGTTGACGAGCTTCCGTCAGTTCTGTGGGGATTGAGGACCACCCCTAACCGGTCGACTGGAAGAACTCCATTCTTTCTGGTTTATGGAGCCGAAGCGGTTCTGCCAAGTGATGTTCTTCACAACGCGCCCCGAGTCGAGCTTTACACCGAAGATGAAGCAGAAGAGGCCCGGCAAGACACAGTCGACCTCCTAGAAGAAGAGAGGGAGATGGCCATGATCAGATCGACCATTTATCAGCAAGACTTGCGTCGATTCCACGCCCGGAATGTGAAGAGTCGAGCCTTCCCAGAAGGAGATTTGGTCCTCCGAGTGGATCAACAGAAATCACACAAGCTTGCTCCTACTTGGGAAGGCCCCTTCATCATCACCAGAGTCCTCCACAATGGAGCGTATCACCTCTACAATGTTGATCGCCAGATCGACGAGCCTCGAGCTTGGAATGCGGAACTACTCCGCCCCTTTTACACTTGAGCTCTCCCTTGGACGAGATGTAATAAGAAAAATTCCTGCAGTTCGTTTTTATCAAAGGCAAGAGTGTTCCATCAATTGTTGTCACTTTTGTTTACATACGGAATCCCCCAGTGGGTGACTTAGCCGCAAATCCGTTTCGCCTAAGTTTGAAAAAAAAATCCTACCGAGTGAAGAGCAAACCTCCCACTCGGGGGCTTAGCTGCAGCCCAGTGCTCGCCTAAGTGTTTAAAAATCCTACCGAGTGGAGAGCAAACCTCCCACTCGGGGGCTTAGCTGTAGCCCAGTGCTCGCCTAAGTGTTTAAAAATCCTACCGAGTGAAGAGCAAACCTCCCACTCGAGGGCTTAGCTGCAGCCCAGCGCTCGCCTAAGTTTGAAAAATTATACCGACTGGAGAGCGATCCTCCCACTCGGGGGCTTAGCTGCAGTCCAACACTCGCCTAAGATCTCTCGCCTAGAGACTTAGCTGCAGTCCAGCACTCGCCTAAGTTTG